>NC_050068.2:304695809-304798309 GCF_009764565.3 Dermochelys coriacea
TTCTTCTGCCCCACTGTGTGAGTTACCTCATTAATTCCTATACATTTTAGTGGGCTAAACTCAAAAGTGATGTGGAACAGGAAGTGTTTCTTGCACCCTGGAAAGTGGGTGTGAATCTAAGGGGGAAAAAAGAGTCTGTAATGAGTCTAAGTCTGTGAAGCTCAGAGGGTGGGGGAGGGATGATAAACCCTGAAATAAGGAAAGGAATAGTGCTTTCAGTTGTGAACTAATACAAATGCAAAGAACATCAGTGATAGAGGACATGATACAATATAATGCTATCATTGAGATAAAGTTGATTCTCTTGGAGAAACAGCCTATCTGTTATTAGCAGATTTTTTATTGACAAAATGGATTCAATATATTTTCTCCAATGAAATAATCAAAATCACATTCTTTATGCAATAAAATAATTTGAAAAAGTGTGTAGTCTTTGAGCTGAATAGTCACTTTTTAAACTTGACTATTGAAACCATCACTATGCAAAATATCAGATGGATACAGTCCAGATTCAAGACTGTTACTGCCAAATCATTCTTTAAAAAGAAATTTATTTAGCTAGAGAATAGCAAATAATACCTAAAACTACTAGACATTTTCAGTGTTTTATTTCTAACCTCATAAAACACAAGAAGAAAACAAAGGTAAATTTGATCCATAATATCCTGCCAGTCTTGACTGGGGGCTTTGGAGCATGACTCTAATATAGTGTTGCCAATTTAATAATATTTAAAAACCAGACACTCCAGCAGTAATGCCAAAATCTCCCTGGCCCTGCCTCTTCGCCTGAGGCCTCACCCCTGCCCTGCCTCTTCCTCCTGAGGCTCCACCCAACCCGCCTCTTCTCTCCGTATCCCTGCCCTTCCCCACCTCTTTCCCTGAGGCTCCACCTCTTTCCCCTGGCCCCACCCCCCATTCACTCCTCTTTCTACCTCCCCACATCACTTGCTGCTTTCCCCCCCTCTCCCACCCACTCCTCTCTGCCCAGGTTTGGAGGGACTTGCCCACAGTGCCAGGGCTGGGAGCTGGAGTTGCCCAATACAGATAGGAGGTGGCCCTGGCTGAGTAGGGGCTGACACAGGTGATGACCAAGCACCTCCCTGCGTCTCCCACCATCACTAACCAGACTTTTGGGTGTTTGGTCAGAAGAACTGACTGAATCACTATCGGGTCATCCTTTGGACTGGACTTTCCAGGCAAAAACCAGGCACCTGGCTTCCCTATTCTAATAATAATAAAAATCCCTTAGCACAATATGAGATGCCTTATTAACAGTCTCTGTTTAATTTAATGAGCAACTATCCTCTTTTTGATAACTGCAGTGTCTGGTTTTAGGACCTTCCTACTGCCTTCCATTCTACTGCAGCCCTCTTCGTATCCACCATGGCCTTTAGGATTTACGTAGTAAAACTTAGAAGGTAAGAGGCCTTCTTCAGTGATTTAAGGGGTTCAGAGCTTAAGCTGACTAGCGCTTTGAAGTCCCATTTCTCACACTTAGGACAGTGATTGGATCATCGGCACCAACGCCTATTCTGTTAGCTCCAGCATCCTCCATATGGCTATTAAGATGAAAAAAAATACCTCAAAGCAGAGACGCCTTTATTTATTAGGCCCTTTACCCTGCCACTTCTGGGGATATTTGCTAAATCCTACAGTCTAGCTTTTACTAAGATTTAAGCAAGTCTTTCCAGCTGGTTCATACTTCATTCTTCTTCCTGAGACCTCTGGTTCCTCCTAAGAACGAGGATGCTCTATGGAATTTCCATGGACCTTCAGGTGGTCCCTCACTTCTCCATCTTCAGCCTGAGTATGTAACATAGGACAATTATTTATTTGCCAGCTTGGGGTCGTCTTGCCTTTCTAGCTTATTCTTTCTCTTCTTCTGTCCTGTGAGTGAGTTTACCAGCTGATATACACACACGCACACACACACACACACACACACACACACACCCCTTGGGTCAGTGCAGGTGCACAACCCAGTTTAAACACCTGGAGGTAGCCAAGCTCTCTAAACTGTTCCTTAATGTAAAAAATCAGTTTTAAGAGGTCAAGTGTTAGATCTAAGATGTATAATAACTCCAAGAATATCATCAGTTGCTCCTCAGTGAATGATGACCTGACTTATTCTGAGAATACAGGCACGCTTTTTTTAATAAACGTGAATTATTGCAATTTATCAACAAAGTTGTCCAGATTAGGGATATCCAAAACAGAATGAAAAGTCAGGTTCTAAAGAAGCACATAAAATTCATTTTATGGGTTTTCTATTTTAGTGTCCCAGGAGAAAATCGTGGATGCCAAATGGCTTCACCCTGAAAAGAAAAAAAAACAATCAGTAGGATCTGTCCTAAGTTATACAGAGCCTTGAAAGGCAAACTATAAAAATTTCTTCAGTTCTTAAAGTTGATGCTTCTGTCTCTTAATCTACTAAAAAGACAGTTCTGTCTGTGGAGATCACTGCCATCATTTTATACGCAAGATTTTCTGAAAAGAATGAGATGAAAGAGATGCCGACTGAATAATAACTCTGTATTATATAAGTTAAGCCTCTTTATAATTATCGATTAGTTGAATTTATTGTTTTGGGGCAATTTGGGCAGCAATTGTAATTTGTTCTGAATTTTTGCAGTTGTACAAGTGTCTGTCTTTGTCCCAGGCACTTCTCTTAAAAATCAAATATGTATAACAAACAAAAAATAAGCATATTAATTTCACTCTTTAAAAGAAGGCTGAGAGTCAAATTTAGAAATGACAAAGATTGCACAATCCCATTCAGGTCTGTTCAGTTGCTACCACTATGCTAACAATAATTTTTTGGCCCATCTAGTCTTCTCCTAGGCCTGAAGGATTACGAGTGGTATTTTCCCAACCCATGCCTCTCCTGAGGGGATAAAAAAGCATTCTTTGGAGAGAAAATGAAGAAAAACCTTACAAACATACCTTCTTTCTTATTTATGTATGATATATTGTGTTACATTATTCAGCTCATATTTCAGTCTTTTTTCATTTTCATAATGGCCAGAAGAAAACATAGGTTGTGATCTTGCTGCCTGACCAAAACTCATCAAATTTCCATTGAGGCTTCTTGGTGACCCTTTGAGCATGGTCATAAATGATTGATGCAACTTCTCCAATTCCCTTAAGATATCAAAAGAGAGGAGATATACCAGCACGTACAATTCATAAGGAAAGTCTTCTTTCTGGAGGCAGAATAGTCTTTTCACTACTTTCAGTCCACCAGTTCTTAAAGATACCTCTCCAGCTGGCAAGATAGACCAAAGTCATCATCCTAATCTACTTGGGCCACAACACAAAGAATGTTTGTTGTTCCAGATTTCTTTCTTTCTTTCTTTCTTATGCTAATGTATTCCAGTGAGTTTTTGTTCCTTCCTCTCCTCTATATGATGTGGTACGATGATTTCCTCGGTATTGTTTGAGACAAGCTATGACTAAATCCAGAACCTGCACTTACTGAAGTATAGGTTTCAGAGTAGCAGCCGTGTTAGTCTGTATTCGCAAAAAGAAAAGGAGTACTTGTGGCACCTTAGAGACTAACAAATTTATTAGAGCATAAGCTTTCGTGAGCTACAGCTCACTTCATCGGATGCATCCGATGAAGTGAGCTGTAGCTCACGAAAGCTTATGCTCTAATAAATTTGTTAGTCTCTAAGGTGCCACAAGTACTCCTTTTCTTTTTACTGAAGTATGTCTAAGAGAACTGTCCTAGCTACATAGACTATCCAGCCTCAGCCACTCCCACTACAACTATTTCATTCAGGAGACATACTCTCATATTGAGATCTTGGCTGCTGTCACTGAAGAAGTTCCATGTGGGACTTTCAATGATCTATACATTTAAAGAAGGCTTTTCTCCAAGACATGAAAATAAAATTTTTTTTTGCTGCTTCCTTATATGCTCCAGTCCCCTCCAATATATGGACTTACCTACTGTCATCTTGTCTGTGGTGACCTCTTTTCCAAGCTGCTATTGGTTTCATAATATATTAGAGAAAACATCTTTGGAGAAGGTACAGATTGAAATTTTACATGTAATGGAGTTCTTCGAGTACATGGGTTTGTCACCAATCTACAAAAGAACTTTCTCATTCCTTCACGAATATTCTACATGACTAAACTCAGTTCCTCACTAGTTGTTCACTCATCTCAGAAAATATGTATCTGGGATCATGTCAATTATCCACCATTAATCATATTAAATCCTCATATTTAGATCTCATGGGTCTTAATCTATTTATAGTTTGTAGCCAATTGGCTGCTGTTGAGAGGAAATGAGACTTAAAATTTGGAATGTAGGAAGGGGTGCTTTCTGTGTTTTGTTTGGGCATTGAATATTTTTATTCTGTTATTGTTTAAGAAAAGTCAAGCTAAAGATTCATTGTAAATTGCTCACTTCACAACCTCTATTCTATAAATGGTTGGACCTAAATCACTAGGATGAAACGTTATGACTTGTGTTATACAGTAGTTCAGACTAGGCAATCATAACCTTAAATTTCATCTCTTCAGCTCAATTACACTACAACTTCAGGGAGACTTGGGGGATTACCTGAAGCCTTCAGATAAACCAGGGGCAGCCAGGCTTTGGAAAGTCTTCACTCTGGATTCCTAATTCCTGAGCACAGAGAGTAAACTATGAACAACCTTGTAGACATGGTCAATTTTTTTCAAAAACGAGCAGTGATTTTGGGTGCCTCAGTTTTTGGATACCCAAATTGAAATATTTTAAAAGTGCCCTGATTTTCAATGTGATGAAGCACCTTTACTTTCAAGAGAGGGCTACTTTTAGATTGAGGCACCTGAAATCACTAATCACTTTTAAAAATCTTGGTCCATATGCCTGACCTACCACTGACCAGGAGATAATGTTAGTAAACTGAAATTGTACTGTAAATCAAAATGACAGCAATAATTTTAAAAAGTATGCAGTTGTCACTTGTTTTAGCTTATCTCTTTTTTTGTTCCCATTTTGTGTTCTTGCTCAGACTCAAGGACTATCCTGTGTTTAATTGGTACATTTAAAATGGCATGCTTTACAAGTCAGTTCAGAGAAAGTGAAAGTATTATTGTTGTTTTTTTTCTCATTAGTGTAGGGCTGTGGATTGAGATGATGCTGTATATTGGGTAAGATGTACAGATGAAATGAGGGTTCAAAGAGCTTTCCTGGTTTAACAGCATTGGTCAGTACGATAGAGAGCAAAATAAAAAATGGTCTTGTAGCTTTATGAAAGAAGTGAGTAATTTATCAGAAATAGTGGAAAGAGTGGAATTTTAGTTGAGTGGCTCTTCCAAATGTAAGTGGTCAGTTCCTGTCTGTCCATTCTTCACGCGTCCCTCTTCCAGTGGTCTAGTCTACATGGATTTTTGAAGCCTTTTGAAAGTGCAGACTGAGACCATGTCTATGCTACAGTGGCACAGCTATGCTGATGTAGCGCCATAATGTAGACGCTCCCTACATAGATGGAAGGTATTTTTCCATTGATATAGTTAATTCATCTCTCAGAGAGCTGGTAACTAGGTTGATGGAAGAAATCTTCTTTTGACCTAGCTTCGTCTTCTCCGAGCGGCTAGGCTGACCTAACTACAGCTCTTAGCCTAATTTTTCACAAGCCTGAGCAATGTAGCTAGGTCAATCTAATTTTCAGGTAAAGACCAGGCCCAAGGGTCTGATACTGCAAACATACTATGTGCAAAGCTCCCTTAGACACCAATAGGAATTCCACACATACACAAATATCTTTTTACTCCTACTAGTATTATCAGCAAGTTGAATTCAAGTATTGTATTGCTACTTCATTATAATGATATCTGTTGATTGACACAATGTCACTGTGTTTGTTTCTTCACAGATACTTACAAAACAAGTACAGGCCCGATGGAGCTTATAAAGAGTACATTTGTAAAGATTTTACTGGATCTGTCGTTATCCCACCTTATACATACATGAAATACTTCTCAGATCAGTAAAATCTTTCAAACTGATAGAAACATATTCAGTTTGGCCACTGTACCATCCAAATGAGATGTTACTTAGCAAGGTGTTAATAAACAAGGGAAGGAAATAGAGTAAAGGAGAACAAGTGTTATACCAGTGGAAGGTCATACACTTGTTCTTAATGCCTTTGTTTGTTTTGGGATTGTTTGCTGGTCAGTTTGCTTTTTGTTTAAGATTGTACAGGATATGAAAACCTATGGAAGGAAGGAGGGCAAGGGTGAACGTCTGTGTTGGAAGGCTAACCAAAGATGGTAAGTTTTGAGGAAGAATTTTAAGGAGTTAAGTAAAGTTGCATAGAGAACAGTATTAGGGAAGATACTCCAGTCATAGAGATGAGCATGAGAAAAGTGTTGAAGTCACTTGGAAAAGAAGGTGACCAGAAGCAAAAAAGGAAAAGCTGAATTGGGAAGTTATCAGACACATCTAAAGATGTGATTCTTTTAGGGATCAGGCTGGACAGGGTCTTGAGAATGAGGAATTTTACTTATGTGGAAGAAGGTGAAAAGCCAGCCCAAGGATTGAAGTAGAATATATATACTATACAAATTCTTTATATTTTAAAATACCCGGTAAATAATATTCATAGGTTAACACTGTTTTGGGGGAAATGGGCTTTGCATATTGTTTTATATGTATATATTATATCTTCTTTGGATATAGATCTGAAAGCACATCACAAATCAATTAAGGCTCACACATATGCCAGTTGTAAATATCTACAGTGACCATACTTTAAAAGTTTCTTGCATTTGAGAGATATTATGGGAAGAATTTGTAAAGTTTGACCTCTGTGTTTTATCCCCTACATCAGATGAGGACATTGCAACAGAGACAGGTTAAATGACTTGCTCAGCTACTTACACAAAGTCTGTAACAGGGATGGGAAGAGAACCCAGATCTTTTGACTTGCAGTGTGGTGATATTTAAGTGATCCATATCAAATGCAGTAATTGCAACCTGTAAACAGGGAAGAATAAAATGGCACTAAAAGGACTTATCTAACCCCAGTATCGGCAGTATCAGCACAGAAGCCAAAGACTGAATTAGCATGGAAATAGAATAACTTCCCTAGCCCTCGAAATGCTCCTTTTATTTCAGCATTAAGGCACATTGGTGGAGAAATTGGCACTGCAGCTGGCCATGCAGCACTTGCCCTGTGGATAAAAAAGGGGATTTTCATCTCCAGGGCTACCAGTCTGATATCTCCAACAAACATTAAACACTCACCGAAAAGGAGAGGGAGCATCATTGTTGGTCCAGAAACATTTATATCTGACTTGAGTATCCTATGAAAATGATACTACCAAAATGATGCGGACCATTAAGATTAACTATCTTCCTGCATACAGATTTGCTGTGCCGTGTTGCTGAATGAATATTGTTTGTTTATTATATTACTCCTTTCTATTTCCTTTGCTTTTATGCTTTGATAATGTTTTCCAGTCATTGAACTACTAGGCTTGAGTGTTTAGATCATCTTGAACATCAGTATAAGGTTTAAACATTATTGAGATGAGCTGGGACTTGAGTAGACATAATAGATTGACAGATCAATACATCTGGTTATCAGCAAGAGTAGAGTTTAATTGCACTTATTTTGTACTGGTTGAACACCTCTATATAAAATTATTTTATACGCAATGATGTTTGTAATGTTTTAGACAACATACAGTAAAACTTAACAGTAAAGCCGTCTAGTCTTACACACGCTGGACCTAATCTGCTTTCCTTACTTGGCCAAAACTTCTATTCCCTCTTCCATGGAGGGCATAAATAGGAGTTTGAAGTGTTTGGAAATGCAAGTTTGGATACAGTATGAGTATTCAAGGTCTCTTTATATTTTTGGTCCTATGAAGTATTTGAATTTGAGGATAAATCAGGAGTTCAATCCTTTGCGATGTTGAACTCCCCCAATTCCCACAAACTTCAGTGAGAATTGTGGGCTGTCAGGCACCTTGCAGGATACGCTCTCCATCCTCAGTGATATAAATGCACCATGTGACAGGACAGGCAAGGTACTTTAAATCATTTACTGCTTTGTACTACAGTACTGAATGCTGTGCTATGTGCACAAGTACAAATATCCTGTTGCTTCTCATCATTCACTGTAAATTGCATCAGATTGTCTTGTTGAAAGCTTAACTATTTTTTTTCGTCACTGGCTTCCAGAAAAAAAAATAGCCAAAAACTACACTATTCTGCAACAATGCATGGAGAAAAATAACTGGAAAACTTAAGGAAATGTACTTTAGAATGTTTACAATTCTCCATTAAAATGTATTGCATCTGAGACAGTTGACATAATATAGAATATAGAAATTTTGAGAAAGCAATTTAACCTGCAGAAACTAAAATCTCAAAGCAGAAGTTTGTTAGTACTTTTTGCACCCGACAGATGCTTCCATTTTGATCTAACCACTACAATGCTTAAAAAGTTTTAAAAGTAAGAGTCTCTTCCAATAACCGTTTTATTTTGCCTCCAATGGAGGAGGAAATCCCTGTGACCAATACTTAAATTTGTGTAGATTTAATTTTACTGTGAGATTTTGGCACTGCTGTCTTCAAGTCATTCCTTTCTCCAAGGAGCAAAGTTAAAATGACAGCCACAATGTGGCTTCTACTGCTTCTGCTGAGGGTATTGCATGAGTCTGCCACACTTTTGAGGCAATGGTGCTCGTGCCACTGGAAGCTCTCTTATTTCTCTGTAGACTTGGTGTCTAGCAGTGATTGTTGTATCAGGAGAAGTACATTGCCTAATCTGCCATAATCATGTAGCGCAAGTCAAATAAACCATTGCTTTTGGGATTGAGGGAGTTATATTGAGTAGATTTAATCGGTACTTCTGACTAGCATAAGAACATTGAAATTGACAATCCCATTATATTTATTCTTAATATGTGTACACCTCTGCACCAGGCCATCAGATTGTCCCAGTTGTTACCACAGATCAGCAGCGGGAAGTTCTGATTTGAAGTTTTTTAGTCAAGAAAGTGATATTTACAATGGTGTCTTAGGAGCTCTGAGAGAGATCTGAGTATCCTAAGAAATAGGCTCTAACCCCTTCAGAATATTGTATTTTAATATTTCCTCTCTCCCCACACCCCATTGTTATTTATATTTGGGTTATTTCTGATTGTCTCCTCCTTTGTATTTGGTGACATTTGTCCTTTAGTGTGTCTTGTATGAAGTTAGTGAGCATTTTCCATATGGCGCACTTAAAGGATTAGTTCATACACTTTACTTGTTTAACTAAACCTTGTCTCCTCTACTGTATATCTTTAAGTAGTGAATAAGCCCATTCTGTTACTGACTTGGCGTTTGTAAACACACAAAGCTTCTAGCCATGGACACCCCCAAATTTGTGGGCATAGAAATATAAAGAATTTCAGCTTATATTTTTTAAAGGAAATAAGTTTCTAGCCCATTTCCTTGTAAAGGTAACCTTGGAAATATAAAGTGATCACTCAGGTTAAAAATTCTGTTTTTTTTCCCCTTAAAGCTCACCTTTATTCAGAGTTGACCCAGAGACAACCACATCTGGCTTTTGGGGTCCAGAAAACATGTAAATTAAATTCCCTTGATTTTGTAAAAACCCCCCAGATCAGCGAGACAGTTTCCCAGGTTACTGCTAATGGCACTATCACCATCCTAAATTCCCTGTCAGCTAGCTACCTGTGTCTGATCCAGCTTCTCTACTGAGCAACCAGCTTGACCTCTGGCCACAAGGAAGAGAGAGCTCAATAGCATCAGAGACAGAATAATCTAGTGGACTGAGCAAATGACTAATCTGAGCTGAGACACTGACTTCTTCTGTGATCTTTGTCTAGTCATGCAAGTCAAAATTTTCAAACTTGGGTGCCTAAAGTTAGACCTCTCTACACAGAGATGCAGAACACCCATTGCTCTTCTATAATTTATAGAAACCACAACCAAACACTATGTTTTATGCATGGACAGGT
This sequence comes from Dermochelys coriacea, assembly GCF_009764565.3. NCBI lineage: Eukaryota > Metazoa > Chordata > Testudines > Dermochelyidae > Dermochelys > Dermochelys coriacea. Next base: position 304,705,785 of record NC_050068.2, read on the forward strand.
ACAAACCCTGAAAACAGAGATGCTGCTAGTTTTCAGGAATACCTGGTTTCCCTGTTTGTTTATTTAAAAATATTAAATTGAGTTTTTTGTGCAAACTGATGTACAGTAAAGTGTGAGCAGGAGGACAGGAGTCAGTAATTTTTTCTTTGTTTGAACTTCTCCCTGCCTGCCTCATCCCTTCCACTCTGTTTCCATCCATTTTTTTTGAGCATAGTAATGTTTTCCTGCCTCCTTTGAAGTGGGTTTTTCATAACACCTCTGAGCTTCAGCAGGCAGCACCTGCCTGAAGAGCTCAGAATCATCCAGGATGCTTAGGATGGTTCATAGCTACTTACAAACACATCAATGGCCACATTACAGATCCTGGAATGTTTCTGAGCTATTGGAGATACCTGCTTTAAGTTTAAGAGATGAAGGCAAACATTTTTTAAGGAATGTATAATGTTGTTGGTTTCTAAAAATATGTTTAGTTTTCCCCATTGCGCTATGAAAGTGGGTTGCTTTGAAGTCAGGTGGTGGCTGTTGCAGGTGAGGAGCTCTTAAAAATCAAGAGATTAATGGAGTATGTGGAGGAGAGGAGTTAGGAAAACGATATTAATGGACAGCTGTTCAATTCAACAGTTTATTGTAATAATCTAGGCATGGAGACAAGTGCCAATGATAGCACTGATGCCATGCAGCTTGAGCAACAGGGTGTAAGGGCAAGATGTATGCAAAAGCAACCTGTTTAGCAGGAATCATTTCAGTCTATGCTTTGCACGGGGAATCCTGACCCAAAGTTGTGTATCTATAATTCCCCTCAGGACACTATTCCAGTATACTAACTTACTAGCTGGAAGTGGTACATGTGTTGTTATAGATTTGAAAAGTGATACTAGTATTAGGTTTCTGATGCTAGCAGTTATGCTTTCCGGCTTTAGACACTGGAACTGTTGCTAACTACTAACTCTTAAGAAAATTAGTAAGAATACAGCTGATAGAAAGAGAGAGTGGCCAATGGTTGTTAGAGTTGAGCAACCTGTCTCCAATAGTGGACAAGAAAAGATTCTTTGGTAGAAGACAAAGCCTTGTTACAGACAATCATGAAAATGGTGAAATTTCTTCCTATCCCCAAGGCAGATAGTGCCTGACTATACTCTTGAAACATAAAGTTGATATTCCTGAAATTTTTAGTCCAACTAATGTAAATGTGAATAATAAATTAATATGATAATTATTAATAATAAATTATTAATATATAGTTATATCACAGTAGTACCAGTGGCCCCAATAAGGATTGGATCTGTGTTGTGTTAGGCACTGTACAAACATATAGATAGAAATGGTCCTTGACCTGAAGAGCTTATAATCTAAACAAAAACACAGAAGTCATAGATAAAAACCACTACCGCTCGACATGCCCATCAGAACAACAAGCTATGTGTGAAGTAATAAGGGTATATCAGATCCCTTATTGCTGATACTAAGATAAAATATCTAAACCAAACTGGGACAAAATCTTTGTTTAAAATGTTGACCTTTTATTTTTGTTCATAGTATGATGTTCCACTTAGATACATTTGTAGAATGAACACAGCATGTTTTGTTTGTATTAGAATATAACAGACATAACAGTGATGACAATAGGGTAGATCCCATTCTGGAGCCATAGGACATTGCATAGAGAGGTAGAGTTTGGTATAAATAACTGGGTCATTGCCTGTTTCATATTCAAATGTATTTTACTGAAGTTGAGAAACCAGGAAGCATAACATGGTCTAACTCACTAACATTTAAAATACATATTTATCCTACTTAAAGATGATTAATTCCCTTCTCAACCTCTAACACTCTGCTTTTAAGGGAGCATGTAGGGGCACACATAAGGTACCATTGTCAACAAAGACTTCCATAGTCAGATCTCTGTTTGTAATAGGTTGATATCTTTAAAAGTACTATCTTTCATAATGTACTGAAAGGAATCTGGAGAATAAAATGTACCATCCATTTGAGGAGAGTAGGCAATTCATCTCCAAGTGTAGCCAGCAGCAAATTTTAGAAGATGGAAGATTGTGTTATGTCTCAAATTCTGGTAGTCATTGAATGGTGATCATTGGAGGAATGCTGATCATGTGAGTATGCAGCAGCAGTGGTATTAATGATAAGGTATTATGGACAAGAGCAGAGGTTCAGGTTTGAAAGAAAAGGTAAAGTAATCGGGATTGCTTTAGATAGTATGGTTCATATTTGTCCAGAACGAAAAAGTCCAATTCCAATGAAGAAATGATTGTCTGTGTAAAGTTACAAAACTGTAATGGCTTTTTAATGACTACCATACTAGACTACCATACCATACTAGACTACCATCTAGTGCCTCTGTAATGCATACAGTACCATCTAAACAATGCAAAATGTTGTTATGATTAGTAGTTTCACTATCTTTTAGAATTATCTATGGAAATACTGCACTAAGAGAGAAATTTAATACATAGAGAGAGATTGGTTCTGAATTGAGCAGGATTTAGTGGTTGAAATAGGATGTTGAGTTGCACATTATTTTTCCAAATATATTGTGCTAATGCCCAGAGTCCCCAACAATAGCAGGATCCTGTTATATTGGGCACTGTACCAATATGTAGGAAGACACAGTCCCTGCCCAGAGGAGCTTATAATCTAGCAAGACAATTAACATAAGTAGGGTGGGGAAGAAGTATTCAATTAAATATGTATATTTGAATATGTACATTGCATACAAATAGCTTTATATATATTTAAAATTATGAATAAACATTCATTAATTTTGCACCTCAACTATACTTGTTGACCTCCTTAACCTATTTCATGTAGGTAACATGGAAGAAATGGTTCTTGAGGAGGTATTTAAAGGAGACACAGTGCAACGGTGTTATGGACCATTTTGGGGAGGGTATTCCATACACAGGGGCAGTGTGGAAGAAGGCCTGAATTTATTTATTTATTTTTTTTTTTTGCAGATGCTGACAAGTGGGAGGTAAAGGCATCATGAGGGGAGTAAAGGGGATGAGAATAGCACAAAAAGAAATGGGTGGTAAATTTGGAAGTGGTAGAACTGGGAAGGGCTTGAGGACAAGAAGCTTGAACTCCATACAGTATGTAAGGAGGGTAGCTTTAAAAGGAAAGGTAAGTAGTTGAGTTTTGACCATGTTAAGTTGATGGCAAGACATTGAGGACGACATGTTAGAAAGAAACTGAAATTCAGGTTTTGGTCTAGTGGAAGGGTAGTGGGGTTAAAGAAAGGAACTTTTTATCCCTGAATTCTTCAGGTATGAATTCTTCATTTTTATGTAATTTTTGAAAGTGTGCACGGTAATCCAAAAGTGTTCAGCCATTGTTTCAGCATTCATAACCGGGATGGTGATCATCCAGTATAGACTACACAATTCAGATTACTAGAACAGATAAAGTTTATACTAGCTAATGCCAAAAGAGGCCTTACCTCTAGTGAAATATTACATATGTTTGGCACCACTAAGATGGGGAGTGTCTGCTTTTTTAAAATGCAGCTTGTGATGATGATGCCCTTGAGTACATTTATCATTGCAATTCTTTGATTAGCACACTCTTTATGAGCACCAAGCCAGTATAAGAGGGAGCATTATTCCTTGTCTGATCTGATGAAATATGATTGCAATAAAATGCTACTTTTAGTGTGAAAGTTCTCCCTTTGTGGTCCGACCTACTGTGTTGTACTTGTGGACTACAAGGTGGGAGGGATAGCTCAGTGGTTTGAGCATTGGCCTGCTAAACCCAGGGTTGTGAGCTCAATCCTTGAGGGGGCCATTTAGGGGATCTGGGGCAAAAATTGGGGATTGGTCCTGCTTTGAGCAGGGGGTTGGATAGATGACCTCCTGAGGTCCCTTCCAGCCCTGATATTATATGATACTTAGGACTGCTGTCTTCAGGTGGTTTTCATTTCTAAAACCTCTAGACTCCCCTGAGAATTGCAAATAATTGCCTCTGTATTCTTCTTCTGTGGCCTGTGTTGTGCAGGAGGTCGGACTAGATGATCATAATGGTCCCTTCTGACCTTAATATCTATGAATCTGTGAAAATCTTTGTTGCCTGCCTCAGGCCCTTTGCCTCTGATCTCTGCAGAATCCTAATCTCAGTCACTGGGCTTCCTGCTACTTCTTCTCACAGTGACAGAGGGAAAGACAAAGGATGAAGAACTGCAGATATTTTCTCTTCTCCTCACCTGTCCTCTTAGCTGTAAGAAAGCTAGACTTCTTGTCATTTCTCAATATGTTACTTTGCATTCTTAGAAAACCAAGCTCTTTCTGCAAAGCCTATTTTCCTTCTCCGGAAAGGAAGCACCAACTCTCAAGGCAACACATTGGCCCTTCCTACATTAGTTCTGATTGGGCTGTGCTCTTGTAACCAGACAATTGGCCAAAAATGCCGATCAAATTTCTGAGCAGGCCTTACATATAGTACATTCCTTCCTTAAAGCTTACCTCTGCTGCGATACTTGGCTAAGCAGATGGCAAGCTGAGACTACTACCTGCTCTGTAAAATGTTCCATTGTCATCTTAACCCACACAAATGTCTTCATTTTTTTATTTAATCTATCTGCTTTCTCATTACTTCTCTTTACAGCATCTAGCACACTGGGAGCACTGATCCTTGGTTGTGGGCACTATGTGCTATTGTAACACAGATAATAAATAGTAGTAATATTTTTGAATGGAATTGTGATCACATGGCATGAAACCTACTTTTACTTTGTACCAAAAAAAGATAGTATTGTTAAAATCAGATCAAGGTAGGTATCCTCCCATGGCTGTTGGTCAGGCTTTTCTGCCAGTCAGTATGGGTTCATGGAAAATCGATTGTGTCAAACAAACTGGATATTTTTTAAGAGATTACCTGATTCATTGATAAAGATAGTAGTGTTGAGGTAATATGCTTTGACTTGTTAACACATGGCATTTTGATTAAAAAAACCCCAACAATAAGACAAAATTAACATAGCTCACATTAACTAGATTAAAACTGGCTAACTGATAGGTCTCGAAATTAGAGAGTCCAGACTTTTAATGGACTGTAGGTGAAAGAGACAAGCTTTCAATCTACACAGAGCTCTTCTTCAGTTCTGAAGAGCTCAGTGTAGCTCAAAAGCATTTTTCTTTCACCAACAGAGGTTGGTCCAATAAAATATATTACCTCACCCACCTTGTCTCTTGAATATCGTGGGATCAACACAACAAGAACACCACTGCAAACAGGTCTCAAAATTCCGTTATAAAAGGGGAATCATGAAGCGAGTATATTTCTACTGGGGTCCCCCAGGTGATCAGTTCTTTGCCTTATGCTATTTAATATTTTAATCAATTACATGGAAGAAACCATAAAATCATCACTGATTGAGTTTGCAGATGACACAAAGGTTGGGGGAATGGTAAATAATGAAGAGAATAAGAAGTCATTGAACATTCTTCATTACTTGGTAACCAGAGCACAAGCAAACAGTATGTGTTTTAATGTGGTCAGACACAAAGTTATACTTCTAGGAACAAAGTAGGCCATCCTTACAGGAGAGGGGACTCTATCCTCAGAAGCAGTGACTCTGAAAAAGACGTGGGGGTCATGGTGGATAATAAGCTGAACATGAGCATCTAGTGTGCCGCTGTGGTTAAAAGGGATAATGTGATTCTTAGCTTTATAAAAAGGGGAATATTAAGTAGGATTAGAGAGGTTATATTACCTATGTATTTGGCATTGGTGTGACAACTCCTGGAATACTGTGTCTAGTTCTAGTGTCTGCAGTTCAAGAAGAATGTTGATAAATTGGAGGGGGTTCAGAGAAGAGCCATCAGACTGATTAAAGGTTTGGAAAAGATGCCTTATAGTGATAGCATCAAGCAGTTCAAACTGTTATTTAGGTTAACAAAGAGAAGGTTAAAGGGTGACTTGATCAGAGTCTATAAGTACCTATGAGGAAACAAAAAATTGATAATGAAGTCTTCAGTATACAAAGGTGTAACAAGATCCGGTGGCTGGAAATTGAAGCTGCACAAATAAAGTACAGATTTTTAACATAATATGTAATTAACCATTGAAACAACTTAGCAAGGGTTGTGGTGGATTCCCTCTCACTAGTCATTTTTAAACCAAGACTGGATTTTTTTTCCTAAAAGATATGCTCTAGTTCAACAGGAATTAATTCAGAGAAATTTTACGGCTTGTATTATGCAGGAGGTCAGACTATATGATCAGAGTGTCCCCTTCTGACTTTATAAACTATAAATCTATGCTTCAGAGAGAAGTAAAAAATCAACGCAGAGCACTTAAACAGTTGACAGATGTGCAGTTCTGTATGTGATAGGTTAAATTTCTTCCTGACCCCCGCAGGTGACCACTCAGTTTATCCAATGAAGCAAGAGAGTTAAAATGTTAATAAATGTTGTATACATAATTACAGAAATGTTTATTTATCTAGCTACAGTATTTCTGTTAACCTCTTTCTGCAGTTAATTTGATAGGCTGTAACTATGCATTCCATCAACTGTTACACTGCTTTGGTACTTTGCTTTGGATATTGGCAATTTACTAATCATTTAACTCCTCCTTCTCATAAACACATTACACTTGTTCTATACTGGAACACTGCAATAGTCCATCTAGTGTAGATTTATGTCCCTGACAGTAACCAAGGAGAAATACGGCAGAGAAAGGCATAAAATCACAGAATGCATGTATTTGTGTAGCATTGTATAAAATGAAGAGAAATTTATTTATTTCTTCTTGCCACCTGGAGAAAGGAGATTGATATCCCTTTTGATTTTTTCCCTAGAGTAACTGCATATGCTATTCTTATTAATACACAGTAAATATCTAATCATTTTGTAAACTTACTTTGCTGTTTTTCTCAATATCTTGTGGCACTGAGTTCCACAGCTTATTTATATTTTAAATAAAAACGTGGCAGATATCATCCAAACAAATACACTAGATAAGGTTCTTAGAACAATTTGGGGCACAAATAGAACAAAAATAATAGCAATGGTAATATGGAAAATTAATAGTTAACCTTTTTATCTTTTTAATAAAGGGACCAAGTTACCTCCTTTATATGCCAGTCATCATTTTATATTCCTCTATTATTTCTTCTTTTATTTTCTGCCTTTCCAAATGAAATAGACATAGTTTTAATCTCTCCTTATATGAGGCCTCTCTCCTTGTCACACTAAATCTTCAAAATAGCTCTTCATTGACTTTTTCTCTTTCTGCTATACCTTTTTAAGACAAGATGAACAAATGCATATTTATTTTGAGGACATTTCATAGATAATTTCACCACAGCTGTACATTGAGAATACATCTTCATTGAGCTGTCCATGTGACTTTTTCCCCACTAAGCGAGTACAACTAAATCAGGACCCATTCATCTGTATATATGCATGGTTTCTTCCAGTGTGCATTACTATGTACTTATAGAATTATAGAAAAGTAGGGCTGACAGAGACCTTATAAAGTCATCAAGTCCAGCTCCCTGCACTGTGGCAGGATCAAGTTAACCTAGCCATCCCTGACAGGTGTTTTTTCAGCCTGTTCTTCAAAACCTCCTTTGGAAGCCTATTCCGGAGCTTCACTACCCTTACAGTTCGATAGTTTTTTCCTTATATCTAACTTAAATCTTCCTTGCAGCAATTTAAGCCCATTACTTCTTATCCTACCTTCAGTGGTCATGGATAACAGTTGATCACCATCCTTTTAATAGCCCTTAACATACTTGAAGACTATTATCACCCCCACCCCCCATCAGTCTTCTTTTCTCAAGACTGAACATGCCCAATTTTTTTACCCTTTCCTCAGCAGTCAGATTTTCTAAACCTTTTATAATTATTATTACCTCTAGACTCCCTCCATTTTGTCCACATCTTTCCTAAAGTTTAGCTCCAGCTGAGATCTTACCAGTGCTGAACAGAGCAGGACAATCACCTCCTGTGTCTTACATATTACACTCCTGCTAATGGTATTAACCCTTGTTGTATTCAATTTGTGATCCATTGTTACCCCAGATCCTTTTCAGCAGTCCTACCACCTAATCAGTTATTTGCCATTTTGTAGTTGTGCATTTGGTTTTTCCTTTCTAAGTGAAGTAATTTGCATTTCTCTTTATTGAATTTCATCTTGTTGAATTCAGCTCAATTCTCCAATTTCTCAAGGTCATTTTGAATTCTACTCATGTTCTCCAAAGTGCTAGCAACCTCTCCCAGTTTAGTGTCATCTTCAAATTCCATAAATTTTCTACTCCATTATCCACATCATTCATGAAAATATTAAATAGTATTGGTCCAAGGACTGACTTCTGAAGGACTCCACTAGATATGCGCTCCCAGTATGACTGCGAACCATTGATAACTATTCTTAGAGTACAGTCTTTAAATCAACTGAATATCCACCTTATAGCAATTTCATCTATATCATATTTACTTAGTTTGCTTATGAGCATATCATGTGGAACTGTGTAAAAAGCCTTACTAAAATCAAGATATATCACATCTACTGCTTCTCTTATATCCACTAGGCCAGGAAATTAGGTTGGTTGGGCTTGATTTGCTCCTGACAAATCCATGCTGGCTTTTCCTTATATCCCTATCATCCTCTTAGAGCTTACAAACTGATTGTTTAATAATTTGTACCAGTATCTTTCCAGGTATCAAAGTTAGGCTGAGTGGTCTGTAATTCCACAGGTCCTCTTTGTTCCCTTTTTTAAAGATAGTTACTCTGTTTGCCCTTCTCCAGCCTTCTGGGACCTTACTTGTCCTATAGGATTTCTCAAAGGTAATTGCTAATGGTTCCAAGATTGCTTCAGTTATTTTCTTAAGTACCCTAGGATGAATTTCATCAGGCCCTATCAACTTGAATACATCTATCTTGTCTAAATATTCTTTAACCTGTTCTTTCCCTACTATGGCTTGTGTTCCTTCCCTCTTGTTAATATAAATTGTGTTGAATATCTGGTGACCATTAAGTGAAGACTGAAGCAAAATAGACATTAAACACCTCAGCTTTCTTGATGTCATCAGTTTTTAGCTCTGCTTCCCTGCTAAATAGAAGACCTACACTTTTGTTTGTCTTTCTCTTGCTCCAAGTGTACTTAAAGAACTTCTACTTACTGCCTTTTATATCTCTTGCAAAATATAACTTATTTTGTTCCTTAGCCTTTCTGATTTTGTTCCTACATGCTTGTGCTATTTTTTGTACTCCACCTTAGCAATTCATTCATGTTTCCACTTTTTGTAGGATTCCTTTTTGATTTTCAGGTCATTAAGAGCTCCTGATGGAGCCATATTGGCCTATTGCTATTCAGCTTCAGGATAGTTTTCAGTTATCCCTTTACTATTGTCTCCTTGAGCAACTGCCAGCTCTCCTGGACTCCTTTTCCCCATAGATTTTCTTCTCATGGGACCTTACTTACCAGTTCTCTGATTTTATTAAAATCTTCTTTTTTGAAGTCTGTTGTCCTCATTCTGCTACTCTCACTTCTTCCTTTCATTAGAATAATGAAATCTATCATTTTATGATCACTGTCACCCAAATTGCCTTCCATCTTCAGTTTTGCTACCAATTTATTTCTGTCTAAAATGGCTGTCCTCTTGGTTTCTTCCTCCACTTTCTGGAACAAAAAAAAGTTGTTCCCAATACGTTCCAAGAAGTTACTGGACATTTTTGTGTTTTGCTATATTTCTTTTCTAAAAGATGTCTGGATAATTAAAGTCCCCTATTACCACCAGTGTGCATTTTGGATATTTCTGGTATTTGTTCTAGAAATGCCTCATCCATGTTCTCTTCCTTATTTGGTGATCTGTACCAGACCCCTACTTTGACATCACCCTTATTTTTTACCCCTTTTATCTTTACCCAGGGTTTCTCAAATGGTCTGCCTCCCACATCCTTCTGGACCTCAGTACAAGTGTATATATTCTTGATAATGCAACACTTTTTACTCTGCCTGTTCTTCCTAAACAATCTATAACCTCTATACCAATAATCCAGTCATGAGATTTATCCTGCCCAGTCTCTGTGATGCCATTAAGTCATAGTTTGACTAATAGTTCCAGTTCTTCCTGTTTATTCCCCATAGTCCTTGTGTTTATGTTTAGATATTTAAGATGTTGAGCAGATTCCCCCACTGATTTTTTTTATTGTTGCTCCTATAAACCTATTGTAATTTTGCATGTCCCCACAACATATAACCCTCTGTTAAGGTCATCTTTTTTATACTTACCTGTGAGCTTTTGTTACCTGCCCCCTTTTAACTTAGTTTAAAACCCTCCTCACTAGGTTGGCGAGTTGGTGCACAAAGATGCTCTTCACCTTGTTGGTCAGGTGTACCCAATCTCTTTCCAGAAGACCTTTTTCCCAGAAGAGTATCCCATGGTTGAGAAAGCAAAAGGCCTCCTGTTGACTCCATCTACGCAGCCATGCATTCATCTTCAGAATGCACATGTCGCTGCCCGGGCCCTTACCCTCAACTGAGAAGATGGTCGAGAACATAATCTGTGCTCCGACCCTTTCACCCTTGCTCCCAGACCTCTGTAGTCACTGCTGATCTGTTCAGGGTAAGACCTAGCAATATAATTAGTGCCCATATGGATGAGTAATATGGGATAGTAATCAGAGGGATGGATGAGCCTCGGCAATCTTTCCCTTGTATCTCGGACATGGGCTCCAGGCAGGCAACATGTTCCTCGTTAAACATGAGCTCCAGGCAGGCAACACACCTCCTGGGACATCATGTCAGATGTATGTCTCTGTTCCCTTCACAAGGGAATCCCTGACCACCAGCACCTGATGCCTCCTCCTCTGGGGTATGCCTTGGGGATAAATGGCTCCTCCTTCTCAACCTCCTGTTGCCAAGACAGCACACCACTTGGATGGATGGGGGACCCAAATTGGGGGTGAAGCATAGCCTGACCGAGGTGGCTAGCAGCCAGTCTTCTTCTTGCAGAGCAGCCAGTTCTCCTTCTCTGGTACTGCCATAGTCATCTGTAGTCAGCTAGCATCCTCCATCTCAGACGTCTCCATCTGCATCCTGTCAATGAAGTCCTTGTGCTCCTGGATGCTACGCAGATAAGCCATCTCCTCCTGCAGCTGCCTTACCTTCTTCCTGAGGGATTCTATCAACAGACACCTCTCATACCTGGTGATTCCCCCTACCTGGCTTTCATGAGCAGGGATATGCAGGCAGCATTCTCAGCAAGTCAAGGGCAGGGCCTGCATGGAATCCTCAAGGTGAGGATGTCTGTCTGGAGGGGGTGGAGGCAGAGAAAGAGCTAGCCGTGGTGTTAGCAAAATGTTGTTTTCTTCCATGGTGGGCTCTTCCTTGTAGAGGACCAGCAAGCTAAAGAACCAAAAACCAACACACCACACTACCTCCATGCCTCCCTCCACTCAAACTCAGCTGACTAATTCCCTTGGGCCCTGAGCTGCCTTGATCTCACCACCAGCCACATGTTTCATCAGCCAGCGGTATTCTACATGCTTTTTAAATCCTGGCCCCCCACATAGCAGGAATTGGTGACTCAACCCATCTCACTCAGCTGCCTCTAATTGCTGGCCTATCCAATCAGAAGCTGCATTTCTCTCACTTCAAAGAGTCCTCTGCTTAAGCCCTTCAAAAGACCCCCCTGCTACAAAACAGGTGCTAACACACCTAACAGCTGGCAACCTAGCCCAGACAGTCAGCAAGCAAGCCTAGATTCTAAAACACAGCAACCAGCCCAGAGTTCTACCAAACTTGATGGCAAGTTATGAGCACAGCACAGCTCAGAAAGTACTCCTCTTTTGCCCCCCAAAGTTTATCAATAGCAATGACACACAAGTGCTTCAGAGATACTCACCAGTTGGCCAACTCCCTTAGCCTTCCAGCTGCCTTCATCTCACCGGCCACTAGAAGCGTGTGTGCTTTTTTCTAGTCCACATATCATTTTGTTTATGGTCATTTGGGTACAGTGGTTCCTTCTGGAGTTCCTCACAATGCTCTCTAGTCTTGGTTAAGCTAAATAATTTTGTTTCTGCAAAAAAGTTTCCTATCTCACTGTGGGCCTGATCCAAAGCCAATTGAAGTTAATGGACATTTTCTGTTGACTTCAGTGTGGTATGAATCAGCCCTATTCCCCCATTCTGCCAACTCATTCATAAATATTATTGAACGCCATCAATTGTACTAATCTCCGGGGGCCCCTCTTTCTATGAAAATTGGCTATTTATTACTATTCTTTACATCCTGACACCTCATCTTTTTTTAAAGCCCTGCCAAGACTGTACCTCTCTCCAGAGTTTATCAAGTTTCCTTAATAGCCTTGTGAAAGGGTGTTTATCAAAAGTCTTGGTAAAATGTAAATAACTTACAATAAAATGCGTTAGTAATGGCCACCATTGGGACTCCCATTTTTTGGTATTATGTTTCTTGCATTTTTGTTTCATTTATTCAGATTTTAAGTGCTCATCCAGAGCTCTGGGTGCTGTGTGAAAATTAAAAACACATTTGAAAAAGAAATGCATGTAATTTTCCCCCAGTGCAAAAGTAGGGAGCTCAGCAGACTTACGCACTGGATCCAATTCAGCTGATGTAGCTATTTTAAAAGTCCCATACAGGGTGGAGTGATTTATATCATGATTTAAAGTATTTTATTTTTTAATACCAATCGATTTAAATCAGGTTTGTACAACTGATTTGTAAATTTGTGCTATTGAAATTTTAGAATAAACCAGAAAAAGAAGAAAAGGATGAAGGTGGGGAAGAAAGAGAGAAAATTAAGTACTTGATCCTTCGATCATTTAAGTGGATATATAACTTACAGTAGAAACTCAGAGTTACAAACAATTACAATTATTAACTGACCAGTAAACCATACACCTCATTTGAAATCAGAAGTATGCATTCAGGCAGCAGCAGAGACCAATAAATAAAGCAAATACAGTATAATATTGTGTTAAATGTAAACTATTAAAAAGGGGGGGGGGGAGAAGTGGCATATTTCTCTGCATAGTAAAGTTTAAAAGCTCTGTTAAGTCAGTGTTCAGTTGTAAACTTTTGAAAGAACAACCATAACGTTTTGTTCAGAGTTGCAAACATTTCAGAGTTTTGAACAACCTCCATTCCCGAGGTGTTTATACCTCTGAGGTTCTATTGTAATTCACATGACTCGTCCCATTGACGTCAAGGGAACTACACGTGTTCTGAAAGTTAAGTACTGTATGTGTGTAAATGTTTGCAGCATCAAGAGCTGAAATTGTATCTTTATTAAAGGTTTCCTCTCTTAGCGGTATAAAATCTTTGTCACTTCAAAACAAAATTACTTTCACATTAACAATGAACATATATTTAGATTTTCCATACATTGTAAGTTGTTGTGAACTTTTTTATGCACACAGGCCAAGTAACTTCTCACCCCTGAAAAAGTCTGGCGTTACCATCACATACCCTAATAGTAATTCCTTTTATAATTAAACAGTATTAAATATCTATGAATGTGCAATTCTGAGGGTAGTAGTAAATCAAAGTAGTTATTGTCTTCATATGCAAAATCCTTATTCATTAATAACTTTTCAGCAATTAATAAATTCTGTACATTCTGATTGACTGAGGGCTCTGATTTGCATAATTGCTATGAGATGACTTTTTAATTGCTTTCCACTATGTAGGTCTCTTCATTTTGGCCTAAGTTTGGCCTTCAGCATGTCAGAGTGGAGGACTTTGCATTGGCCATGTTTTGCAAATCCTTTCACCAACTGGATACAGGACATAATTGAGAAATAAGTGTAAAGGTATGAGTATGCATGACTGTGTTCTGCATGGCTGAGGCAATCCCATTTCAATATAATTGTCCTTTTAGCATTTGTTCTTCAAATTTCTTTTTATCTCTCTCAATATTACCTCAACACCAATCAGTCTTCATTTCTGTCCTGTCCAACATTAGGTTCCCTTCTAGTAGCCACACTTGTGCTGGATTTTCATTTTTGAAATAATATTTTTTGCCCTGAACAGTACTCTCTAGGACCTTGCCTTATCGCCATTCTGATTTTGTTTGTCCCTTCTATTTTTGTTTCCATTTTTAATGATGTTCTTAGATATGAATACTTCCTATTAATATAACAATATTTCTTATTCCGCCTCTATACTCATTCTGTGGATTTTAATTTACTAACTTTTCCCTTCCAGCTGTGAGTAACTAAAAATCCCCCTTCTTCAAGTCCAGCATCATAGTACTACTTTGATATCATGGTATGGTTCTTCTTCCACCTTCATCCACTCTGAAAATATCAAACTTAATTAGGCTCTGATCACTGTATAGTGGCTGAACCACACATGCTTCCATGTGCATCAACTCCCCTCCCTATCTATGAATTGTTAACCATCCTTCCTATGAACCAAAACTATTTAGCTTCACACAGCTTTATGTACAAATAGCCTTAACAGCCAAAAAGTTGATGTCTAATACGCCTTTTGAGACCTGCTGCAAGAGGTCTTTGAACCTACTTCCTAACAGATTGTATGTGTGTGAATTAGAAATAGGTGATCATCTATAATATTTCATAGCTATTGAATAATTCCACAAATATTTTGTTGCTTCTGAAGTCACACGTGGGATAAATGAAGTGGTCATTCTTCATTTCTCCTTCATGCCCTGTTTAGTACATTTTCAATATCTACTAGCGGATTGTATGTGTTAATTCATGTGAATATTGGTATAATGATCTGACTGCTTCTTTCAGTCAGTATGGAGATACAGGCCACATTCTTCTATTTAGTTGTAATTAAATCTCCCATTTACTTCAATGGGAGTGCCACATGCAGAAGTGGGGTGACAAGATGTCCCGATTTTATAGGGACAGTCTCAAGATTGGGGACTTTTTCTTATATAGGCACCTATTACCCCCCACCCCTCTCCTGATTTTTCACATTTGCTATCTGGTTACCCTATGCAGAAGGATGGCAATGAGAGCATATGTGTGAACTTGCACAACTAATGTTTGCCCTCTGGCTTTTTTAATAATGTAGTTAGTCAATAAATAATGTACAGCAGCAATAATAACATACAGCAAACTACTTATCTGATCACTCTTTACCAAGGGTCACACTGTAAGCCAGATTCAAGGAGTACTATATGTCTGTCAGGAAAAGAATAATTCAGTGTAGTTGTAGCTATGTTGATCCCAGGAGCGAGACAGCGTGGATGAGGTAATATCTTTTATTGGACCAATTTCTGTTCGTGAGAGAGATCAACAGAAGTTGGTCCAGTAAAAGATATTACCTCACCCACCTTGTCTCTCTAGGGAAAAAAGGTAGTCAGGTGGTACACAGCTTTGCTGCACTGCTCTCGGATCCCTCCTAACCCATAAAGTTCACATTCTGCGAGTAGTTAAGAGCTTTGGAGACAACACTTTGGTATGCAGTCACAGGACACGTGCATATTCTAATGTGTGCCCCTGATCCGCAGCATGGACTGAGGTCTACTGGGATAACTTTTGCTCATGGCACAAGAAATTAGTAAAAGCAACTGTGTGGAGGTTTTGTTACCACTCCAGGGCCAGCCAGAATATAGGTGGGAAAATGACATTAATCTTTAAGCTTTATTTTGTATCTATTTGATTGGGATAAGTAAAGGGAGACTAAATTTGTCTTTGTAAAATTAATTATGCTAGCTTCTAAGAAAGATATCTATTGGTGCAAAATATTTATTAGTATCATTCACAGAAAAAAAATGATATTAAATGCAAAAATACCCCAAACGTTACTGTTTTTTTTCTCATAATTTGCTAGTATTTTTCACAAAACTCATCTAATTATGCATCGGTCATGGTAAAATGAAAGGTCAATAACTACAGATGCATAATTTCTCTCTGATAGATTGCTGTTGGAAAATAGGTTTATGACAATTAGATGATTAATTTCCTTTTATTAAACACCATTATGAGACTTCATGTTGCATTCACCAGTTTATTACTGTTACTTTTTCTCTTTTGTTGGAAATTAATGCTGGATAACATCCAGCCTAAATAGAAACTCGGGTAGATAGGTGTTATATTAAAAAGAATTTCTGCTTCTATTTTTGTTTTTATTGCAGGAATGACCAAAAGCCACAATTAGGATAAAGGTCTCAGTGTGCTTGGGGGCCACGCTATCTTAGAGGCAGACATTTTTCTTGCCCCAAAACTTATAGGTTAATATATTGACTATTAAAAAAAACAATACGAGGGAGGGTTGGTGAAGGTAACAGTTATAAAAATATGTTTGTACTGGCTAGGACTGTGCACAACTTGATGCTTATGAATAAGTTAAGTATTTTATATATATTAGCTTAAGGTACCACCACCCCAACTGTCCCGCACACTAAGTTAATTATAAGACATTGGGCTAGCGGGAAAATCTTTCTTTTAAGACTAATTAGGTCAATCTTTCCGTTACGTGGGACTGGTTGACCATTATCTTTCTCACTATTATCCCCACCTAAGCAATGTTCACTAATTCTGCAGCAGTCAATTCTTTCAGTTCCCTACTGGTCATCTAGATTTCTTAGACTGTGAGTTTCCTGAGAAAACAACTAGCAGGTTATGAGCACTACTGCAAGCAAAAATGTAATAACTGTTCAGCCTCCCACTCGTTGGTAGCATCCGTCTTCTTACTGTTGCCCAGATTTTAGTTGTGGAGTGCTCTTGACTGCATAGGCTCCCAGCTGTTTGTCCCCTGTTGGCATGCTTAGAGGTTTCCTCATCACTATGTTTGGAGTCAGGAAGAATTTTTTTTCACCAAGACAGATTAGACTGACCCTTGGTAAAGTTTGGGTTTGCTTTCCTTTGGTGTATCCAGAAAGGGTCACTGGGCTGCATAGTTTGTAGTTGGAGGTGGTTTAGATCTTCTTAAATTGAAGAGCCTTGGAATGATAGTTTTGCTAACCTGTGGAGATTAGTTTGGAAAGTTTGTCAGTTGTCATTACTGAGTGGCTAGTAACCTGTGGGCTGTTCGTTAGAGAGCTTTGTTCCCATTCCTTTTTTCAGATAACATAATCATAGGTTAAGCGACAAAGGGGTTTAGTAGTATCATTGGATTAGTACTAGGAAGAATCATACACAAATGTGTGGTTCCCCTACAAGCAGACCTAAATCTCCTTAAGGGAAAGTGATGGCTATGCAATTCTGAGTTTGTGAAGCTGAGTCATTAGGGAAAAGGAGGATACAATGTAATTCCCTGGAGGGACAAAGGTTCCACTAATCTAATGGCTGAGACTATATGTAGCTATATAATCACTTGGTTAATTTGCTGCTATCCAGTTAATAAAGTTGAGGCCTGTTGCCTTTAACTCAACTAAGTGCATGTGCGTGCGTGCATGCATACATGTTTGCCTGTTGCCTAGTGCTACCAGTGATGAGAGTTAACTCTTGTATGAAACTTACAACATGAAAGACTGTTTGGAAGCTTATTTTATGTTCAATGGTCAAAGTTAAAACAGTCAATCGTTTAACAAAATAAAATAGGGATTTTGGGGTGGAAAGGTGAAAGAATCTGGCTGTCTTCTGGCAATTTTTTTGGTTCTGGTTATCTGCAAAGTATACACCGTTTGTCAGTATAACTGAGGAGTGCCTGTATAAACATTCTTGTTTCGACTGTTCCACATAATAGTTTCTTGTATCATATTTCTTCTGACCTCGCTATCTGAAACCAATTACAGGAGATCCATTTGGGCTGCATCTATTTTCATAAGAAGCCCAGGCAGCAGTGTTTTTCTCAGAGATGAATATCAACATCAAATATGCTTCTGAGTGCTTTGTTATTTATGTTTCAGAGAGATTTTGTAGCCTTCAGCTCTCAAGAATGTGTCATGCTGTGCTGTTTATACATTGAAGATATTAATGGGCGTAGATGTCATTTTTCATTTTAACGTCTCAAATGCAACAGGCTTATAGGTTAAACATTCTTATTTTTAAAGAAAAGATATGAGTGACATCTGTTTTCTACAAAATACGCATTTACTTTTTAAAGCAGGAAAGTAATCTGTTTACCTTCTTTGGTAGCAACTTTCACTTTGTTAAAATGTTAAATCTTATTAAATTAATTTGAAATCATTCTTAAAATAACAGAAATCTAGGGCTTTGGATACAGAATAGTACATGACTCATATCTCCTTCAGTTATCTTTAACACATATAAAAATGTACATCAAATTATCAACTTTAATAGAGTGAATTATATACAATCAATTTTATTTTTGTTCTGCTTACATTTCAGATAGGTTGGAACTGCATAGTAAATATTAAGAAATGGTGTTCCCAATAAATACTTTACTGCAAGATGCAGTGAATTCTGGAAACCGATATGCCCAAATTTCTAGCTCATGCTGCCAATACTTAAACCATTATAATGATTTTCATTCACATTGTTAAACTAATTGTGATTCAATTGAAATCTTTAGTTCTTTTTAGTATTTTCATCTACATCGCCTTTATTTTTCTACAGTTTTACTAAATTAGATAATTTCATTAAGTAAAAATGCCTCCTTAATTCAAAACAAATGTTATTGGAAACTGGATATTGTTTTGACTGCCCAAGTAACCTTTCTTTTGCTAGCATTTGAGTCAAAACTCTGCATAATTTTGACCAGCAAAGTTTGTAAACATCTGTTAGTTTGTTTTAGCTGAATTTTATTTAGACCACATGTTATCATCCAGTTAGTTCACAGAACTTTATTAATGTTATCTGGAATTTGCCTTAATTTGATACATGACTGAAATGTAGATGTGTCTTCCAACATTAATATTTTACTTTAAATTGTCAAGTTGTTTTTCAAGGATTTAATAGCAGTAAATGAACTGATAGAACTGAATGTTTTATAGTCCCCGAATTCTCACAGTTTTGAATAGTGCCAATAATAATTATCTGAGATGAATAATACGTCTCTGAGAAATTGTTTACTGAGAAGCAATACCAAAGTGTTAACCACTACATTGAGGAAAAAAGTGTCATGTGATAACAGATATAAGAACAAAGACTGTCAGTGATTTCTCCTTATGAGTTTTAAATCATCTCTGATCTTTTGAAATTGTTTTCTGTTCTTCTTCTATCTCCTGTGTTTACACTAATCTAAACTGCCACAATAAGCTCATTGAAGTATTCCGGTAGTCTACATTTGTAAGACATTCTGTATTAAAAGATGAGCCTTTACTCTTTTAAAGATGTCTCTACCTGCACATATAAATCAAGCTAGTTTAAGTAGTGTAGCCTTTTATGCAAACATGTCCTGTTGTGGTGTATTTCTTTTTCATATACTGTGACTTCTTTTGTAGTGGTTGGGATTCATGCTTTCTTATAGTGCTAGAATGCTACCCATGATTTGAGCAATATTGCTTGGCAAAATTCTGAGATGCTTCAGATTCTGGTTCTCTGATTCTCTGGTATAGTAAATCTAGAGCTGTGCCAGAGATTTGATTTCTTTTTATATTGGTGCTCGTTGTCTGTGTTTCTGAGGAAGATTGGAACACTGAAACAACTTGCAGAGTGTGAAAATAACCCATGGACATTACTGTTTTCAAGCATTGATCAGTCTGTATACCAGCAAGATGCTGTATTATGATTTTTCCAGATAAAATCAGTTTAATGAACTTTCTGCTACCATTACAAATAAAGAAAAATTAATTATTCATGGCTCTTTCCCTCTTCTATTTATCTTCAGATCTCTTCACTGGTCCTTATAACACCACCATCTGATTGGTGAGCTATGCAAGCTCCTGTCAATTCAACAGTGCAATGATTCCAGTCTCTCTTTAATTCCAGTCTCCAGAGCTCGGGTAGAGCTCCAAAGATTGTGAAGGATCATAAAACTCACTACAAATCAAAATGAATGTGATGCCTGAGCAGTACCACTTCTCAGCCAAATGGTTCAGAATGGGACCTTGGGGCCAAATCCTGATCCCAGTGAAGTCAATGGATATTTTTCATTGACTGCAACAAGACCAGGATTTGGCCTTTAGAAACTATTCATGAACCATGATTGCAAAGAAAATTATTGTTCTATTTAGAATAGCAAATAGAACACAGGTTCTGTGGTGACAAAATATTCCAACTGCACATTGAAATACATTGAACTGTACTTATTTTTAAAGAACAGAAGCTGGGTCTCTCTCTCTCTCTCTCTCTCTCTCTCTCATTACCTAGGTTCAGGGGAATGTAATAATCCTTCTAGTGCTGAAGCTGACCTGTAATTACTTGAGAATTTAATGAAACAATAAGCAGATTGTTGTGGGAATGTCTCCAAATGTTAAAAGTATGCTCTGCAAACTTGTACCAGATCCTTTTATGGGGAGACAAATCAATGTTGTTAGGAGATGGTGCTAGTGCATTCAGTTTGTTTACTTTGGTTTTCTATGTCTGCCTGCCTTCTCAGAAAACTTGCTTGGAGCCAGACTGTAGCAGCCCTCTCTCTGTCTTTTCATAATTGATCAGGGGATGACTGCCTTCCCTGAGGGTTAAGACGTGGCAACTTTTTCTGTTTGCTCAGCATCTCAATGCAGTAGTTCAAACATTGTTCACACCAGCTGGCAGCGTAATGCCATATGCACATCTTGTCAAAGCAACTGTTGTCATGGATACTAGAAACTATCTTAAAAACCAGCTCATTTGAGTCTAATCAAAATTGTACCTTTCTTTATCAGCTGAGAATCTTGATTATTTTAGGAGAATATTGATGAAATAAGATTGCATTGCATTGTATTGTGTTATATATACTATATGTTCAGTAACAGCAATATGATGTAGTTTAATACATTGTTAAATAACATAACTGCTATTCACTGAACTCAGACATTGAAGAGGGAGGAGAAAAAGAGTTCAAGTAGCTTCATTATAAATGTTTTACAATTAGTTTAAACTGTTTTTCCATTTAAAAAATAATTTAGTAAGTAAGTATACTGTTTTGTAGCTCTTGTTTTTACAATAATTGAATGGACAAAATTCACTTAAACTAGCCCTCTTCTGGTAAATGGAATGTTTATATACATTTCTATTGCTTAGCTTTATTTTGCCGAGTTGGAATGAAAACATAAAATAAATGAAAACATCTTATATTTTGATTGGGATAATGTCATCCACAGAAACTAATCTGATTGGTGGAGCAGTAATTTCTTTGTTCTCTATTTTACTAAGAATGCAAATGAAAACCACTCAGTTTTATTTAGCATTAAAACTGCACTTTATTTTGTCAAAGGAGAGGTTTCCCCTTGAATTGTAAGTACAAAAAAGTGTTTTTAATCTTCAATGAATATCCTTATTAATTCACTTTCAAGATAATCTGATGTTGATTTGTCAAATTTAATTACAGCTTCCGGTAACACTTGAAGTCTACTGCTTTTGCTTCAGAATTGTAATATGAAAATGCAAATTAAATGATAATTTACAAGGGAGTGGGCATTTTAGTTGAACACTCAAAGACAAGTTCCTTGTGGAAATGAGTCTATTGATGCAGTTTATGATTTTTCCTCTTTAAGCACTTTAAACAAATTAACTTTATTTCCTGCAGGATTTCATGTACATCTATAAATTCTAGTGAAGTCTTATATGTGTACATTCTGAGGATTTTTCTTGTATATTTTAAGAAAAACTCAAGTCTAATGATTACAGATTGAATAGGAGGAGACTATATTTTCTCTGAATGTACTTACCTAATATTCACAGTGACTAACCAGCCTCTTTCTCTGAAATGTTCAAAAATTATTTCAGGATTGTCTTTTTACTTTTAGGCACTCCAAGCAGCAAGACAGCTTCTCTTACAGCAACAGACAAGTGGACTGAAATCTCCTAAGGGCAGTGATAAACAGAGACCACTGCAGGTTAGTAAAATATGCTTATCTTTGGGGCCTTATTCACAAGGAAGTGCATTGTGCTCACACATGTATGTGTATGTCTGTAGTGTACTCTTGCATATGTACAGTTTCACAAATCCAGTAGATATACTTGCGTGCTAGTAGTTCATTTCTGATTCATAAAGAAAACTCACTGCACAATAAGAAAATACAGTAGTTTCTAGATACTTAAAAGGTCACTTACTACAGAGATTGATGCAAACCAAATCTGAGTTCAATAGCTACAATATAAAGAATGTTTGTATACATATCTTGAGAGATTTTGTGTGCTCTTACTCACAAATGGATGTAAAAATTCCTGCGTCAAGACTAAGAGTAAAATGATGTCTAAGAAAACAAAGCATCCCTAGATAATCCAACAGCATTCTAACCAAGGGACAAATGCAGAACAACCCAAAGCTGCCAACACAACTGGGTGAATTGCAAAGGAGCTGCACCTGCTGCTTTTAGAAAAATATATTCTAGAGTTTCATATTTGAGTGCTGTGTTTCATTCAGATTATGTGAATTTTTACCACATGTTGAATAATTTTTTCAAATACTTTATTGATAAAAGTATGTGTGCTATTTGTAAAAGGTAAAACGTTATCCCAGGAAGGTTTTTTTTTTTTGGTGAATTTTACCTAATTCGTAGGTTGTTGTAAGTAAGAGTTACATATGAAATTATACACTGCTAACACCAGAGATTCTCACTCATTTCAAGAAAACCAAATATTCATATTTTCACTGGTGAACAGCAAAAGACAGCAATATGTGAAATGATTGTGCATGGCTCTGAGTGTAAAGAAAGTATAATTCCTCCCATCTTTTCCCTCACAGCGCCTATCTACTTTTCCAAGGGAGGCTTAAGGCCTTTTTGAGGTCACATATTCTTTGGTAGGCCAGCGAATTTCTGTGTGATGCCTTGCTGGTTGGTGTTCTCCACTGAGCCAGAATTCCAAACAGCCACTTGGGGCTGCTCTGCATCCTCAGTTCACCTTCTTTAAATAAGTGGTTTTTTTGTCTCAGATGTAATTTGTGTGGTGTGTTCTTTCACTTTAGTCTTCATGCCATTTTTCTCTTCTGGGGTGTCTAAGGGAGTATCTCACACACAAGAGCTTTCTTTCTTTCTTTCTTTCTTTCTTTCTTTCTTTCTTTCTTTCTTTCTTTCTTTCTTTCTTTCTTTCTTTCTTTCTTTCTTTCTTTTGAAATTTTGCCAGAAACGTTATGTTCACTTTATGCACTTTTTAATGTAATTCCACATTTTCACCCTTTTCTTTGTGACACATTCATGAAGGAACATAAGGACTCGTTCACACAGCTCTACGCTTCCACTTTTTTTCCAATGTGCTTTTTAAATTGCAGCAATTTGCATACTTACGAGCTGTCTCAGCTCAGTGAGGACTGCCCTGGCTTTTTTAAACCAAGTGTAAGTGCTTACAACCAGGCCAAAGACACAGGCAGATGTCTAAGGGGAATTAAATATATACAGTTGGCATCATGCCATGAGGATCTGCTGTAGAAAGCAAGCCAGAGTCCTGAGACTGTCTCAGCTTCCTCACCTTTCTCCTCAGTGTTGGCTTTTCCCTCTACTGGATGTTCTGAAAGCTGAGCACAAAGACAAAAAAAAGTGGCCATAGAGGCAGCAGCTGCCTGACCTGCCAGCCATGTTTCTTCAGTGAGTTCTTAAGGATAGGATTGGCAGCTCAACGCTCCACCCACCACCTGATCTTTATCTCAGATCTAAGGAGGAAAGTGTTGGAAGGAACAGTCGGGAGGGATGGACAGTGATGAAAGAAAGGAGAACACATAGACCTGAAATCCAGAAGAATGGTGATTATTTTGAGACAGGGAGAGATTCTTCTGAAAGAGGGGGAGAGATTGGAGGAGATGCTCTATGTCCTCAAATTCCCTATGGATCAAACATGGAGGATATGCCCTGTGTCTTTCAATCTCCCAGGGAAAGGAAAGGAAAGGTATGTCTACATTAAAATTAAACACCCACAGCTGGACCATGTCAATTGACTTGAGTTCACGGAGCTTGGGCTATGGGATTATGTAATTGCTGTGTAAGTGTTTGGGCTCCAGCCTGAGCTTGAACATATTAAACAGTCCCATAAACTGAGTCAGCTGTCATGGGCAGCCGTGTTTTTTTAACTGCAGTGTAGACATGCCCTAAGTGGTAAAGATGCCTCGTGCTTCCTTCTCATCAGTGGTGGTGAAACAGGGGAGGAGTAAATAAAGAAAGCAAATAGCAAATATTTTCTTTTCAAAAGCTCTCTAAAGCCAGTATTGCTGCTTTTTTGAGCCAGATTTTGCTCTAGACACCCAGAATGCCCACAGTGGCTCGTATTAAGTGTGTGCACTTTATTTGATACTTTTTAAATTAAAGAAAAATGAAATTTGCTCTTCAACTTCAGTTTAGGTATCAGATGTCATGTAAATTAAGGCCTGAGTATAATTCCATTTTTATTTTTCCTTCTGAATGTAAAGTGTATAAAAAGATTTGAAAATAAGTCCTTGGAGCTTTTTTATTTCTGTCATTGACTGTTAATACAGAGCTTTGCATTGTTCATTATGTAGTGGAAACTTACGTCTTGAGCATTATGATTTCTGTTAGGCCAAATATTGTAATACAGGTCATAAAATTGTACAACATTACTATATTATTTATAATTTAAATGGTAACTTAATGCCAAAGTTTCATAGCAATAGGCACCAATACATATATGTTAACAATGTGGGTTTTAGAGGACACAAATACAAAGAAACGTATGCTTGAAGTAAAAGGGGAGAACAAACTTCTTCCACCAAAATATTAAATTAGTTTCAGAATTAGTATGTTTCTAATTTCAGAGCAACTGACCAATCTGGCAACTGGAAACAGATTGGGACTACATTATGAATCTAATAAAACATTTAAACTAGTTTACATATCTGCAGTCAAATGGGGGAGTTAGGTATTATTTCCCATTGCACCTCTTATACACCACATATTTTGATGTAAATAAGGAGCACATACACAAGGAGAAAGAAAGAGGAAAAATTTTATATTTTTGTAGCGATTGGGTTACAAATTGTATTCAGTGTTTTGAAACATTCAGTATGGTATTTTGTGTGTTTTCTTTATTACTCAGTAACGTGCAGTATTTTAGGGGCCTGTGGCACACATTAGCTAATCAGCAGGTTGAAAGATTACTGCAAAAACTTTCAACCTCCCCTCACACTCCTCTACAAAAGTAGGGTTTTGAGGTAGTGGGTCATGGATTTCTTACCGTACTTTACACACAATATGCCTTTAGGGAACCCTCTGGGATCATTCTAGAGGAATTCGCGTAGTGATCCAAAGCAGTTCTTTCTTGCTTCGTATGAAAAAATCCTTTTGAAAGTGACAGCATGTTATATAAGCTAGATAAAAGGAGATAAGTCTTATGTTTTGCATTTTATATGTATATGTATTTATTCATGTATTTAAATAGAAAAATATTACCGTTGTTTGGTTAGATCACCAATATTATTTCTTAAAGGTATTCGTGGTTCAGACTTGGATGTGGCATTGTTCTGAATGATAATTGCATAGCTGTAAAATTTATATAGATGGCCTGTTCCCAGAGTGCGTATGTCTATCTAATTACTTCTATTTTTTTATTTACATTTTTTCTGGGTTTCAGGGCTGCAGATGGCATAAGCATTAGCATGTCTTATGCAAAACAGAGAAAAACATCCCATTTGACAAGCCTGAGTACGAGTTGTAGAAGTGATTTTACTTTCATGTATAGCTATCTGAATAAATGTATTTGAAACATGTTTATATATGCCATTCATTATCCTAATGAACAAATTGAATGGATCCAATCAGTAGGTACATTGATTAACAACATATAGCAGAATAACTAGATAGGGATAGTGATGAGAACAGAAGATATTATCCTAAGTATTATGAGATAATATCTTTTACTGTCTTATCTGTACATCCTTAAAAACATATTGTAATACTAAGGATAAGATTTTTTAATGTTATTTTTGGTTCCTGAAAATTCGTTATCTTCACCAGTGATGCTGTGATTATGGTGACCTGTCATGGAGCAAGCTGGCCACACTCCTGGAATTATTTAAATGTATGACAATACATTCCCAGAGTACGTATAATAAATAAAAATCACTTAGACTTTTAGAACCTTTTCCGACAAGTAACTTTCCTACAGCCACTGAAGAATCTAGTGTCATTTAGCTTAGGGATGAATACTGGCAGCATTATTATTCTTGTTACATTTACAGCCATGAGTCAGACTTGTGGTTCTTCAACAACTGTGCAAATGCTATTGATTTGCTATCATAGTTGAGCATTAGTGCGCTAGGATTATTTCCTTTATTTCAGGTAGTCTAATCTTTACATTGTTCATGTTTTACATTCTGCTGTAGGCTGCATAATTATTTGGATGGCAGGTTACATTTTTTTCTATAAGATCTATGAAAATCTGTTTTTTTTTTTCTATCCAGTGTAATCTCTATAATAGAGTACTTCATTTTCATGAAGTCAAGCTTCAAACTTTTTCTTAACTGGAACAAACTGATATTTATTTTTAATTCTGTAGGTTAATGTATTTATAGCTAACTGGTTGTTTATTAACATCTTAGTGCTAGAAGATTTGTTGCTTCCAACATCAATACGAGTGCATTTTTGTATTAGGATGCTATGTCAGGAAATCATGACTCCTGGAACCAAAGGGTTAAGCTCAGTGTGTACCAAGCCTGTTGTATAAATATCATGCTGTAGGGAGTGTTAGTTGTTAAGGTAAGCTTTGTTTGTTTAGTATAAACACGTCATTGAAATAATCATTTTATAAAATTTGGATTTAGGAAAGTTAAGTATACATTTAAGTTTCATTACTTAATGTTTATTTTCTTAGTGTTTAGTATCAAGAATACCAGAAGTTGGAAATACACGTATATATAAAATGTCTAAAATATCAGACACTATCTTTTTGTAAAGTATTTTATTCAAAGATAAGTCTGATAATGTACCTTCAGAACAAAGAGATTATAAACCCTGATTTGTCATAGAGAGGTCATTGATCCTACAAAATATTTTATCTCATTGTGTGTAAATGACAAATGGAAATAATAAAGAACAACTCAAAAATAAAATTAGAAAAATAAAATACTGAACAGTATATTTTGGCTGGTGAAGATATGAGCAGGCTATGGGTGTGTGTTGGTATGTGTATGTGTGCAGGTGCATGTACATGTGCATACAACATGTGACAGAGAAAGAACCAGTGGTGGAACTGAGAGGGGTCTATTTGGGCGGAGTATAGAGTGAATGGGGTTCTGAGTGGTAGCGTAAGGAGTGATAGGGTTAGAGGGAGGTAAACAGTGCACCATTTTCTTCAGAAGATAGAAAAGCGTGTTCCCACAAGGATACCCATGTACCCTACTTCTTGTCTCACCTGCCTGCTCTCCCTGCCTCAAGCTGCCCCTAATTCAGTCATCTGCCTTGGGATCTTCGGGTAAGATAAATTGGTATAAAATAGTGAACAAAAATATTATACTTATTCAAGAATGGATTTTAAAAACATAACATGTATTGTAATATAAAGAACCTGATGAGAAAGTGAAAAAGGACAAAATAGGCATAAGTGGGTAGAATAAATTGGAGAGCAGAGGAAACAGCTAGGGAGCATGGGCACTTGACTTTCAGTTTTGTCTTGGGGCCTGTAAATACGGAATACAATCCTGGTCTCACACCTAACTATATATGGGATTCCTGCTTAAGACACATAAAAGGAGAAATAAATGTTTTGGATAATAGCATACATTGGGTTTCCTCTGTGCCAGGTCAACCAGAAATAGAAATCAATTTAATTAGTCCAAAACTCTCTTTCCAGATCTTCCAGCCAACTATATTCTGTACAACTCTTCCACTTAAGACTAAGTAAGCCCTATTTAGCACAGGAGCAAGGCATGAGAATGTTGTACATACTCAAGAGCATTGATTTGGAGAGATGCAAATGTGTAATATGTAAGAGGAGAATAGTGATAAACCAGACTCGCCCTCTTGAGTATAATCCTGAAGGAAATGTGTGGCCTACATATAAGCAAACATTGAGGCTTGGGGTAAATTAAATCTGGAAGCTAGTTGCTGGAAAGGCGTAAGTCCCATTTTCCCTAGTAAGTCTGCTATGAAGGATATGCAGTTATCCTCTAAGGTGAAAAAATTTGCATCAGTGATACCCACTCTAGGCAAGGATAAACCCTAGAGAGGAAGAGGAGGCAAGGGAGTTATTTTTAGTTAAGGTGAGTGTTTGTGTGCATGTGTAAACTTCCATGCTTTCATCAGTGTAGAAAACAAGAGTTCCATGTAATGTAGAGAGATCAATATGGTAAGAAAGGAAGGAGCCAGGCTGTAATTCAGATGTTGTATAATGATTCTATGATTCTATGAATAGATACATAATATTGTATTGGAAATACTGTACAGAAAATGCTTTCAAAAACCTGATTCTTCTCTCGTTTATATGGGTTTTACCCTCACGAATAGAGGTCCATTCCAGAGTACCTGTCCTCTTTTTGATTATTTCTGTTACTGTTATCTTTAAGCCACAACATCTGTCAGGACAAGTATTGCTTTAAATCACTTCACACTGTTAGAAACATCAAACATTTAAAAAAAAATAGTCAGCCAATAGATTCCTAGAATGCCTCTATCGCATTCTAAATACTAAAGCGAATGATTTTGTATAAGATATTTTGTTGTTCATCACCCACTTTAGTTTTCATATTGATTTATTGTTGCTGAAGATGTCTTTTCAGCTTATATTAAACATCTGTAGTGTATTCATGCTCTTTTTTTTCACAGATAAAACAAATGTTTGTCGTTAGATATGTATGTAAAATAGTTCTGCAACTCTTCAAATCCTATGAGTTTTATAGGGACCTATATCGAAAAATTGTACTTATGCATCCTGTGCTTTCCGCGCTTCTACTTGCAGTGAGTGAGAAAGAGATGATGTAGCAATGGCTGGAGGTCTGTGTGTGATATAGAGAGAATGCTTTGGGGCAAGGACCATTTCTTTCTGTATAACACCAAACACACTGACTGCTCAGTCTATACTGCATTATAATAATAGATACATGTAAGCACGTAGGTAGGTTGCAATATTCTAAATATTCTTGGGCGCTTTTTGTAAAAGTTATATTTACAACCACTGATTATGCGGAACTAGAGCTAGCACAGAATCAGCAATTTTAGAAAGCATATTAATTTTAAACGTATACAGGTGCGACAGTTCATCCTCCTCGTTTCTATGCCTCTCTCTCTCAGAATTTTATGACTGTAACTGTCTCTGAATCCTATACCCTTTCTTGTAGATTTGTTTAGGAATTTTCCAGCAAAACATTTTTCATCCGGAAATGCCGATTCCTCATAAGTGAAACAATGGGAAAGGGTCGATTTGGACAAATTTTTAGATGAGAATTTTTTTACAAGGTTTCATAATTCTCAAAGTGTCCCATGCCAATATTTTTTAAATGAGAAGTTTTCTTTTTTAGGTAAACAAGTAGTAAAAAAAGGTATAAAAATGGTTGAAATCAAAATGAAACATTTTGAAATGACCAACAAAATTTTCAGTTTACCTCATTAGATTTTTTTCAGATACGAAATCATAAAAATTTTTGAGATTTTGACTTTTTGTCCTGATCCCGGGTGGGAAAATGTGTTTACATCTCAGGAATTCTTGTAGGATTAGAAAACCATTTCCTGTACATCTACTTTCTTTGCTCCTGTCATCACTCTCCTATCCTCACCTTCCAAGTTACTTATGTTGCTGATCCCCTGACTATCTCTACTGACTGTGGAGTGCTGGAAAACGTCGGGTTGCCAATTTTGATTGGACATATTCCTGGAGGTTTCATCACATGGTTTCATCTTTAATTTAATTAAATTAAAGATTAATCTTTGATTTCTGGAGACTCCAGGACAATCCTGGAGGGTTGGCAGCCCTAGGGAAAAGTATCTCAAATTCACTCAC
Source organism: Dermochelys coriacea (assembly GCF_009764565.3). NCBI lineage: Eukaryota > Metazoa > Chordata > Testudines > Dermochelyidae > Dermochelys > Dermochelys coriacea. Next base: position 304,735,674 of record NC_050068.2, read on the forward strand.
TCCTACTCTTCATATAGGCTCACAAATTTCAGAACCAGGATTTAGAGAATAGTTATTCTTTTCTCAAACTAAAGAGCAGACCCATAGCCCCAAATTATTCTCAAGATGGATCCTGCCATTTGCCTTATACCAGGAACTACTGCTGTGAATTGGATGGATGGAGGAGTGCCTGTCTTTTTCCTTATCTGGTCTGTAAACTACAGGAGTCCAGGCCCTAAAAATAAGTTTCTTTTCTTTGCACTGCCTCAACAGCCGGAAACCTTTACCCACTCCCAACCCGCCCACTATGCTCCCTGCACAGTCTTCACATTCACCATAACTGCTCCTTTTTCTGCCGCGTGAGTAGCTCCTTTATGGCTGTGGGAGATGCAGGTTTTCGTGAGCCACTCTTCCAGACTTTTTGCAACAGCTCTTATTGGTCTGATTCTCCCACTACCTGGCTGACTGCCCAGAAAAGCTTGTGAAGAGCCGAGTGGGGATGTGTGAATGGCTCCCCACTCAGCATGATTCTATTAAAAGGTCTGCTCTCAAGCAGGTTCCTAATTACACTGGTTTAAGATTCCACCACTCAAACAGGTGTCTCTTGCCATCCTTGAATTTAACAAACATATCAGTGTACAATAATATAAAAATTGCTGATCCAGAAAACAGCCAAGGAAAATATTGTGTAAACTACTTTGCATTCTGAATTGTTTTTGCTTAATTTTAAGTAACTATCTCTTTTGCATCCAAGTGAGATACGGTGATTCTTTGTTCTGTAATTTAAAAATAGCTTCAAGTGAAATCACTGTCAGGGTATAGGTTATATTTCCAGCGACATTTATTTAATTAAGCAATTATAAATGCTTACAGAGAAGTTCTTTCAAAAACAATGCCTTCTGTCTAGACATTAAAGAATCTACACCCAGATGTAGTGATATATGTTGTTAGTTCTGCTCCCTTCCAAATAAAAATCCAAGGCAGAAAGTCACATTAAAATGCCATTCTATCTGTTCCTTGTTTGCAATTGCTGATTTTCTTCTTAACAGATTCATTTTGCTGCATAAAACAGATATTTGTATTGTTTATTCATTTCATGCTCATTGGGCTATATTTTTGGATATTTTACTTAGTGTATGTGTTTATTGTGCCATTGCTGTATCAACCAGGGTGATTGCTTTGTCAGTAGTTTGCATATTTCAAAAGGAGAAATTAAGTATCCAGTTATATGCCACCTTCAGGGTAAGTGTTCGTCTTAGTTCACACTTCAACTTGCCAGTATAGGTATGAGATTAAAAAATGAATTATTGAAATTAACTAATTGATCATGCATAACTTTTACTTTGTATTTTAGTCATAAATCTAGAAACAGATTCTCTCAATGCACACTTCAGGAACCAGAAAGTTTCATGATGCAGAGTAAAAGAGCAGCTTAATACAATCTACAAGTACTAACACTTCTAATGCTGACACTTTTTGGGGGAGGGGGTCTTAAAATTGCCACCTTGACATCTTCTGTTGTTGGTGCTACTACACATTCTCCAGTGATAAGCCACAGGGTGCACTCTAGATCTTTGTATGCCAGGTTGAGGAAAACCAATTTATTTCTTACTATATACCAAAGTGTAATCGAACTAATGGTGCAAAATCTTACTAACTGAAACAGCTACTCAAACAGTCTTTGAAAAGCAGCCCTACAAAAATATCATGGAAAGGGAACATTCCAACAATATCAATATGGTAAGGGTCCCAAAGAGGATCTCAAAATGTAAATGGAAAAGGAGTACTTGTGGCACCTTAGAGACTAACAAATTTATTAGAGCATAAGCTTTCGTGAGCTACAGCTCACTTCATCGGATGCGTTTTTTTCCACCAAACGCATCCGATGAAGTGAGCTGTAGCTCACGAAAGCTTATGCTCTAATAAATTTGTTAGTCTCTAAGGTGCCACAAGTACTCCTTTTCTTTTTGCAAATACAGACTAACACAGCTGCTACTCTGAAACCTGTCAAAATGTAAATGGTTAATGAAATTTTCCCTTCAGTCACCACAATAAATACAGGTTTCAGAGTAGCAGCCGTGTTAGTCTGTATTCGCAAAAAGAAAAGGAGTACTTGTGGCACCTTAGAGACTAACAAATTTATTTGAACATAAGCTTTCGAAGAAGTGAGCTGTAGCTCACGAAAGCTTATGCTCAAATAAATTTGTTAGTCTCTAAGGTGCCACAAGTACTCCTTTTCTTTTTTTCAAATTGATGCTGCTATTATTTAGAGCATATAGAAACATGGACATGGTACTTAATAATAGTAAAAATACATACATCACAAAAGGTATTACCTAATATAGCTTACAATCTAAAGGCCCAAACAGATATCATATAATTAAAACCGCAGTCAGTGAAGTTTCATGTGTACTTCAGTTCCTTATGGAACAGTTGGGTTTTGGGGAGTGATTTTTGAGGCAGAGATAATTATGAGCAAATAAAGATAGATGAATGGTTGCTTGGTCAATGGTCTTTGCTAATCTAAATGAAAGAAAGCATGGAGTCAGGAGTGGATGATAGAAACAAAGGCAGAAACATATGAGATGAAATTCCTGACTCACTTAAATAAGTTGCAAAACTCCAGTGAGAAGTATAGGATGTTAATTTGTCCATAAACTTGTTTAGTCCTGAAAAGCTTGCTTAACTGATTTTAACCCCTCTTCAGATTGTGTATACATACAAAGTAGGTGGTGTGTTAGTGTTTCATGCCAGTTGACCCAGGTAGTTATTTTTTTAATATATTTTTATTTATTTTCAATGATCATTGATAGGTAACATTGTGGAGCAGATAAAAAAAGTGTAAATGACATTTAAAATACAGCATGAAAACACAGGTGTAAATTTGGAGTATTGTCTCCGCTGACACTCCCTTTTAATATATTGTAAAGGCTTGGATGCTTGTAATTGTCTCATTTGTTTATGATAGAAATAGAAGTTTTTATTAGCACATTTTGTGTATGTGTGGCTTTTACGTCTGTTTTATAAATTGACATTTTTCAATTGATGATATTAAAAATGTATCAGATTCATCATAAATTGTAGGGCATAACAGAAATATAATTGGAGTGTTAAATGTGGATATTTGTATCTGAAAAGTAGATCCATCTCAAAACTGTCTCTTTTCTCTGCAATGTGCAGTATGGAAACCAGAAATTGCTGAATATATTTTCCAGAATCACAAATATTTTCAGGTTTCAGAGTAGCAGCCATGTTCGTCTGTATCCACAAAAAGAAAAGGAGGACTTGTGGCACCTTAGAGACTAACAAATTTATTTGAGCATAAGCTTTCGGGAGCTACAGCTCATTTCATTGGATACATTCAGTGGAAAATACAGTGGGGAGATTTATATACATAGAGAACATGAAACAATGGGTTTTCAGTAATTCATTTTCTCTAAAAATCATGTTTAGCACTTACTTAGCATCTTCTATCCAGTTATCTTATTTAAATATTTTAAAATAAATTAAATCTCACAGCACCTTAATGAGGTTAGTTTCGTTACTCCCATTTTAAATATTGGGAAGCTGAGTTACGGAGAGGACTAGTGACTTGCACAACAAGTCTACTGAAAGTGTGAGAGCCAAGAATAAAACCCAGGTCTCCTTTTGCAGTGCTAAAAAAATCACACTTAGGCCTTGTCTACACTTACCAGGGGTTCAACGTGCCGATTGATCCATCAGCAGTCAATTTAGCGGGTCTAGTGAAGACCTGCTAAATCGACTGCCGATCACTCTCCTGTCGCCTCCTGTATTCTACCTGGACGAGAAGTGCAAGGGGAGTCGACGGGAGAGCATCTCCAGTCGACATCGCATAGTGTGGTCCCCACGGTAAGTAGATCTAAGGGGGAAGGGATAGGTCAGTGGTTTGAGCATTGGCCTGCTAAAACTAGGCTTGTGAGTTCAGTCCTTGAGGGGGCCATTTAGGGATCTGGGGCAAAAATTGGGGATTGGTCCTGCTTTGAGCAGGGGGTTGGACTAGATGATCTCCTGAGGTCCCTTCAAACCCTGATATTCTATGAACTATATAATTCATATAGCTGAAGTTGCATAACTTAGACCGGTCTCCCCCCATAGTGTAGACAAGGCCTAATTCAGCATCGTGCTGGATAGTTCAGTCTCTGGAAATGTTTTATTTGAATGTGTTGGGAAGGAAACATTTGCAGAGCTCTTCAGACATTTTAGATAAGCATTCAAATAATAATGTTAATTTAACTGGGATTTTACAATTTGTAACTTAATACTCTAATACTAAATTTTTAAAACAAATGATTTTGACTCTTTCTGTCCTTTTTAAGCATGTATTTAGATCATCAGCATAAGTGATATTGAATCAGACAATCTTCTTGGCTAGTAATGATCTAACATATATTTAGAGGAAAGAATTTCTCAGTAACTGTCAAGACTAAATTTTTTTTAATTGTAATGGCATGCAATTAAACTACTACTTAAATTTTAAAAAATACCTCTTAAAACTCACCTATTCATGAAGCATTTTGGCTACAATTACCATTTAATACAGTGTGTTTGTTTATTATATTTTATTGTATTATGTTTATTGTGATTGTAGACTATAAGCACTCCAGGGTGAGAGTTGTTGGGTTTTTTTTTTTTTTAGAATACTTCACCTAATGTACAGCAGTGTATGTATACTGACAGCATCATGTCAAGTATAAATTTAAATAAAAACTGTTTACACTTTACAGTGGTATCCACTACAAAGAAGTAGTTTGGATTCTGTTCCTGCTATATATGGGTCACTTTGAGATTATGCACACTGACATCTGATCTTGCTCATAGTGAATTCAGTGTCAAAACTCCAAATTATAAAAGGCCATAGGATTGGATCATTTCTTGCCTTTAAATTGAGAATGAGTATATCAGAGAAAAAAAGGCACAGCATAAAATGTACACAAAAATGAAGTTTCATGCAATCCTATATGAAGCCCATATTTAGAGAGATTGTTAAAGGATCCCTATGAGGAATCTGCAGACAGAAATCTACCCCAGTAAAACATTCTCTTTCAATAACTTGCTCTTTGTTTTTCTCATGATAGTGTCATAGGGAACTCCATAACTGTAATCTCACTTTGAAAATCTTCACTTCACCTGACAGTTCCTTCTTTTCTTGTGTTTGTTTTCTCCCTATATATAAAATATTTCTTATTGGGTTTTTGACTGTGCTGTAGTGGTACAAGTGGTAGCTTTTTAATTTTTGTTCTGGGAGAGTTAGCTGCTTAGATTTTCATTGCAAGTCCTTTTATTATTATTGCTGGTAATTATTGATTAATAATGGCCCTTAATTAGCATGAGATGTTTAGTGTATTCACAGAATATAAATATGAGGAAGAAACCCATTATAGAGTCACGATTAGTGTGTTTTCTATCTTGGAAGACAGTGACATCGTTGGAAACAAGATCTGCATATGGACATAGAATCATAGAAGAATCACAGAACCACAGAAGATTAGGATTGATTCCACCACCTCCCTAGGTAACCCATTCCAGTGCTTCACCACCCTCTCACTGAAATAGTGTCTCCTAGTATCCAACCTAAACTTCCCTCACAGCAACTTGAGATCAGTGCTTCTTGTTCTGTCTTGTTCAGTGAGAACAGCGTAGCTCCATCCTCTTTGGAACCCCCCTCCAGGTAGTTGAAGGCTGCTATCAATCCCCCCTCACTCTTCTTTTCTGCATACTAAACAAGCCCAGTCCCCTCAGCCTCTGCTCATAAGTCATGTGCCTCAGCCCCCTAATCATTTTTGCTGCCCTCCACTGGACTTTCTCCAATTTGTCCACATCCCTTCTGTAGTAGGGAGAACCAAAACTGGACGCAATACTCCAGATGTGGCCTCACCAGTGCCGAATAGAGGGGAATAATCACTTCCCTTGATCTGCTGGCAGTGCTTCTACTAATTCAGCCCAATATGCTGTTAGCCTTCTTGGCAATAAGGGCACACTCCTGACTCATATCCAGCTTCTCATCCACTGTAATCCCCAGGTCCTTTTCTGCAGAACTGCTGCTTAGCCAGTCAGTTCCCAGCCTGTAGCAGTGCATGGGATTCTTCCATCCTAATTGCAGGACTCTGCACTTGTCCTTGTTGAACCTCATCAGATTTCTTTTGTCCCAGTCCTCTAATTTGTCTAGGTCACTCTGGAACCTATCACTACCCTCCAGCGTATCTACCTCTCCCCCCATCTTAGTGTCATCTGCGAACTTCTTGAAGGTGCAATTCATCCCATCATCCAGATAATTAATAAAGATGTTTAATACTTGATATTGGCTGCCAACAAGACATCAAGCCATTGATCACTAGCTATTGAGCCCGACAATCTAGCCAGCTTTCTATCCACCTTATAGTCCATTCATCCAATCCATATTTTTTTAATTTGCTGGCAAGAATACTGTGGGAGACCATTCAAAAGCTTTGCTAAAGTCAAGATATATCATGACATTGCCAAAAGAGATCATATCTCAGAAGAGATAAGAAAGGATCTGCTAGCTGTTTCGGAAAAACCTTAGCCTGGTTTGTTGGCCAGTGATAATCAAGATTATGCATTCCTTCACTTCTGAGTGTATCCTTTTTAATATCAGTGTCACTGTTTCAGTGGTCATCATTAATAAGTCAACATTTGTGAAGGCTAGGACTATAACAGGGTTTAAAAGAGAATGAGATAAATTCATGAAGGTTATGTCCACTAATGGCTATTAGCCAGGATGGGTAAGGAATGGTGTCCCTAGCCTCTGTTTGTCAGAGGGTGGACCTGGATGGCAGGAGAGACATCATTTGATCATTACCTGTTAGGTTCACTCCCTCTGGGGCACCTGGTATTGACCACTATCAGCAGACAAGATACTGTGCTGGATGGACCTTTGGTCTTACCCATTATGGCCATTCTTATGTTCTTATTTACCCATTAATAGATATACTGGGGTTATGTGCTGCTGGAGAAAATTGGATTGCTCACAAGATTAATATTTATTAGTGTTATTAATTATCTGTATTATAATAGTTCCCAGAAGTCCCAACCAAGATTGTGTACTCATTGTGTTAATCATTGTACAATCACATATGAAAGAGAATTCCTGTCACAAAAAGCTTACAGTCTAAATAGGCAATACAGACAAAGTATGGGGAGGGAAAGAGAGGTACAGAGAGTGAAAGTGATTCCCCCAAAGTCACATCACAGGTCATTGTCCCAGCGAGGAATAAAATCTAAGTCTTTTGACTCCTAATTCTGTGCATCAGGCCATAGTCCCTTCCCTATTATACTGTGAGAGGATATGAAATATTTTTCAGCTCTACAGCTCCTGTTCAAATCTACGCCAAATCAGTAAAGAGAGAAAATGATGAGTTTAGTCTCCTTTTTAGAATACAGGTTTTCATGTTTAAAAAACCAATATCATGATTTGTATCCTTAGCTTCACTCTCTGGATATGTCACTGTGGTACCTAAATGAGTAAAAAACATAATGAAGCATTGGAGTTAGATCCAGGTATGCAGGCTGATTTTTTTTTTTTACAAACTATTATGTCCATGGGATAGTCCAAGTATAATCTTATATATAGAACTACTATTCAAATAGGCAAAAATTATTGGTTGTCTAGTTCTGAAAAAAATATAATCTCTGATGTGATGGAAAAGCTTAAGTAAATCTGAGATGAAGGAAAGTGAAGAACTTTCTAGAACAAGAACTAGAACAAAACAGTGCCAGAATACAGCCTTTTACTCTTTTGTCGCCAATAACTCTTCAACTTACCAGATCCAATTTGAGAAACTAGTGATTTAATTTCAAGAACTTTAGCATCACCAAAATCTTAAAGTACATACTTTACATTTCTCAAAGCCATTCAGAGTTCCACTAGAAAATTAAATAGCTATATGAGGTCATGTTTAGGATAATGTAAAGCTTTATCTAACCAACACAACTTGTGGCCTTCCATGACATGGGCATCCCAAAAATATTCACTGATTATGGTTGCTCTACAAGCCAACTAATTATGGAGACAGCAGTTGCAGCTCCATAGTTAAGCGTGAGCCTTTTTCTGCTTTCAAGAAGGGATTCATCCTACTTGTTATGTAGGTAAAATATCAGTAATTTAGGATAAAATATATTACATGGATGTTTAATGATTTCAAAACCAAGCATTATAAAGCCAGGTAGCTAAGAGTTAAAATTAAACGTAGAAAGAAATCCAAACAAATTACTATATGGAAATGCACAGTTAGCGCACCCACCCAAACAACTTTCACTCTGCCCTAAAGTAAGACCACATAGGGGGTGAAATAAAAGAAAAAAAATCTAATGCGTCATTAACATTCAGTTTACTCTAATATGAGACATCACATTGTTATTGTATGATGTTACTGGAAGAATCTGGAAAGAATAACGTGTGAAAGCTCGAGTTACTTCAACATTGGTAGTCTGTTTCAGGATCTGCTGGGTTGTTTAGCTGAGGTGTCAGGCATACCGGTATAAACAGGTATAATCAGGAGCAAAGTTGGCCCTCTGCATTGAAGAATCCTTGCTAAAGACTAAAGACTTCTGGTGCATTGCTTCCTTTCTCCCTGCTGTGCCTGAAAGAGCTGAGAGGCTAAGTTAGTTAGGCTTCGAATATTTTTGTGGTCTGTCCCTCCAGCCCACATCAGTATCCCTGTTTGTGTTTGTAGATGCTGAGAGATCTAAGAGAGGGGAGAATTCTTGAGCCATTCTCCAAAAGAAAGACAATGACAACATAGTTCACTTTAGGAGGGAGACATATTTGAAGTCTGGAGAATATTTCCTCAAGGAGTGAGGAATTTCACATTTCAGATGCAGCTGCCTTATTCACTACTTATGGCTGTGACGTTGAATACAGGAATTCTGACCCTTTATCAAATCACTTTCTGGTGAAAGTCTTGATCTCTTTAACTGCAAAACCTATAGTACCCTGCAGAAGCTCAAGAAACCCGGGTCTTCCGATGTCCCACAGTTGTTTTTTGTTTTTGTTTTTTAAGAAAAGATAGCTCCCTTGAAGAAACAAGAGCAAGTAGCAATAATCCTGTCAACATCAGTCTTCAGTCACACTCAGTTCCACATCTCCTCCACTTCTTCAAAGTCCTATTTGTGAAAAAATGGAAAAGAACTAAAAGCATTGGCATTATATATATATCTTCATATATCTCGTATTTCAAGAGGGCATGTGTATGTGGATCCAGTGGTCACTGCCTTTAGGAAGGTTCTAAGGTCATGTTACTGAGAATGTGCTCATCCTAACAATGTGGCTCAGAACAACCCCTGTTAGAGCCAAATTAAGGCAAGTGCTGACAATGACATCAGAATCTACTTTAATTAAAAAACAAAAGAAAAAAACTTATTGTTTCTAGTCTTCATGACTGTGAAGAAAAAAGCTTGAAAAGGTGGCACAGTGTTTCTCTGGTATATCAGCCAGTGTCTTGATCTGCCACTGGATGACACCATCTAATATCCAGAGGTTCTGGTATTCTCCCTCAATATATCTCCAACTGCAAGGCTGTGGAAAGAATCAACATTTATGTTAACTGTCTTCAAGGGCAATCTCTCTGATTATGCTCTTCACTCTTTCATCCATGAAGTATATTTGATGCTGGAGAGATTTTTCTGTGACTACTATATATATATCTGTATTTTTGTTTATGTTTCAGGAGGCATTTTATTCTAAATGCAGTTTTTAGTTGTGTATAACTTTTTGTAAGAATTACCGTTCTGGGTAGAATTTCTTATGCTTGTTCTGAAGTCTGAGGGAGTTTTTTGGAAAATAATAGATCTGTTCAGCCATTTTTATATTAATCCAGTGTGGTATTTGCTTTTAAAAAAAAAGAAAGAAAGGTTGCTTTAAATGTGTTAAAATAATCAGGTGTTTGGATTTTTTTATCATCATTATTATTTTTCCATGAGTTGGTTAATTCACACTTGTCATAGACTTAGGGCCAGATTTTTAAATGCATTTAGGCACCTAACTCCCAAGTTGGAGGTAGGCTCCTGAACAAAGGTTCCTTTAAAAATCTGGGCTTTAGTCCTCACGAGAACCTTCAATGTATTCAAAGGCTTAGAAATACCAATGTATACTTCCCCCTAAGTGTATTAACATAGAGCATATATCTGGAACTACTCACATTTGACTGTTGCATCCCACATTTTAATAATAACATAGGAATATAGTAATTGCCATACAGGACCATACTAGTGTTCTATCTAATCCTGTCTCCTGTCTCAAACAGTGGTCTGTATCAGAAGTTTCAGAGGAGGGTGTAAGATACCCTGCAGTAGGCAATTATAGAATAACCTGTCCAGAGAGAAAGTTCCATCCTAATGCTCCTAAGTAGGATATTTGATCAGTTGCATTTTGCTTTGTTTAAAAAAATGCAAAAACTATGTTAATACAATGTTATAGTTGAGAACTAAGCTCTGAAAAGTTAGAACATTTAAAGCTGTGATTTCCCCAGCAACTGTAACACTGCTACATTGCAGATATATACTAAGAGAATGTCCACTCAATCATATTGGGGATGAGGGGAAACAATTTACAGTTTTTATGACGTACATAGAAGTTGTGCATTTATTTTCCCAAACATAACTTTGTATTAACTTCTTAATTGACAATTCTCTGTATAGTTAGTAACAGATTTTTTTAAACATCCTCTTTGAATGATAGGTTGTTAACATACTGATACATCTAATTTATCAATTTTTAAAAAGTAACTTTAATTTTTTTCATCATTCAGCTCTGGAATGTGATTTTCATGGTAGCATTATTTCTAAAGTTTCCAAAGTTGTTTCCTCATATATTTTTAAACTAAAATGCAATTTCTGAGTTATTTTTATAACAATCTTGGCATCTGATGAATATATCACTTTAGGTTTTTTTGTTGCCAGAAATAAAGACTATTGTAGATACATATGAAAAAAATATTATTATATATTAATATAGACCCTTCTTTCCCATTGGTGTGAAGTAAATTCTTTAAGTGAGAAATAAATTCTACCCTTTATCATATGGCATCGAAGCAAAAGACATAGGTAACATGTCCTCAGTTTTTTAGCTTTCTTTTACCTGATACGTTATTGCAAGTGTATGTCTTGTTTTACATAAGTACAGAAAACCGCTTGAGGTTATGCATGCTTTCTTCTGGCACATCAGCACAGGAGAGATTGATAATTGTTATACTGAGCTCTGGGAATGAGTGCCAGTTTTTCCAAGGTTCTTTATCAATATGAGAAGCAAAGGCTGGCACAGTGTCACATCCAGTCAAGCCATGGAATGTTGGTAGGGCACATGTTTCTCTGCCTTGGGTAGTAAATATTTTGTGTACTTCAAGGTGTAGGATGTACTTTCTTGTTCCAAAAACCATCCAAAGATTGACTATTAATAGGGGCTGGGCTATTGTCACTGCAAGCACCACAACAGCAATATCAAAACAATTAATTTACAGGTTTCAGAGTAGCAGCCGTGTTAGTCTGTATTCGCAAAAAGAAAAGGAGTACTTGTGGCACCTTAGAGACTAAGAAATTTATTAGAGCATAAGCTTTCGTGAGCTACAGCTCACTTCATCGGATGCATTTGGATGCATCCGATGAAGTGAGCTGAAGCTCACGAAAGCTTATGCTCTAATAAATTTGTTAGTCTCTAAGGTGCCACAAGTACTCCTTTTCTTTTTAATTAATTTACAGAAGTCATAGCCTGTATTTCATACAGAACAAATGTCTTTCATTATGGTTGCATAGAGCAAGAGCAGTAACATCCATTCATAGTGGAGCAATGAGCATCTGTTATTTTTAATTACAGGTAATAGAGAAGTTCTTTCTCTTGTGGGTCAAATGACTGAGTAAATAGTATTTTCCTATTATAAGCCAAGTGGAGGAAGTTCTAATTTCCTAGTATGACTTACAGATTTCTTACACAGACCTTGATCTAGCTGTACCTTTTAGAATGTCAACTATCCCACAGATGAAGGTCCTAAACTAGGTCCAGACCAGTTGTCTGTTTTATGCAAGAGGATTATTAACCTTCTTTTACTGATTGATGCACAGATGCTGCTTATTATTAACTCTTTTCCCCGTCATATTGTTGAGCATTGTCAGCTTCATTAGTTTTTCAAGCAAACTCTGGCCCATCCTATACATCGTCTCACACTAAAAGCCATTTGATCCATTAATGAATCCAACTGCACCTTTTATTTCCCTTTTTGCATACTCTCTTCTGTTCGGGTGTTTGTCTCTTGTCATGGATCTGGATCTTCTGTTACCATTCTCTTACCATTATTGCATGGTGCTTTAACGACCAGACGTTTGATCACCAGCTCATGCCTGTCCCTCAAATAAACTGGAATCTGATGTGCATATGTTGTTTGGTGGTGAACATTTTAGGTACAGTGCTAAATTTGTATCTCTTATTGAATTCTAAGCCCCAGTGCCACACAATTGCTCCATACTGAATTGTTGTGCTCTTTCTTTACAGTATTCATCGAAGCCCTGAAAAGCCTCCGCTGTTTTTAGTGTAAATATCAATTCAGTTATCATAGACGAGGCTCTGCCAAGCATAAAAGGCAGCATCTGTTATCTGGTGTTCTTTCTGATGTGTACTATATGCGCTGCCTGGAAGGAGGAGCTTGCTGTTCTAGTCACTGATCTCTGTGTTTATCCCAGTGCTTGTGTCCATCCATTTGAAAACCATATATTAATTACCATTTGAAAACCATATATTAATTACCATTAACACTCTTTTCAGAGTAGCAGCCATGTTAGTCTGTATTCGCAAAAAGAAAAGGAGTACTTGTGGCACCTTAGAGACTAACAAATTTATTAGAGCATAAGCTTTCGTGAGCTACAGCTCACTTCATCGGATGCATTTGGTGGAAAAAACAGAGGAGAGATTTATATACACACACAGAGAACATAAAACAATGGGTTTATCATACACACTGTAAGGAGAGTGATCACTTAAGATAAGCCATCACCAGCAGCAGGGGGGGAAAGGAGGAAAACCTTTCATGGTGACAAGCAAGGTAGGCTATTTCCAGCAGTTAACAAGAATATCTGAGGAACAGTGGGGGGTGGGGTGGGGGGGAGAAATAACATGGGGAAATAGTTTTACTTTGTGTAATGACTCATCCGTTCCCAGTCTCTGTTCAAGCCTAAGTTAATTGTATCCAGTTTGCAAATTAATTCCAATTCAGCAGTCTCTCGTTGGAGTCTGTTTTTGAAGCTTTTTTGTCGGATAGCCACTCAGGTCTCAGAGTAGCAGCCGTGTTAGTCTGTATTCGCAAAAAGAAAAGGAGTACTTGTGGCACCTTAGAGACTAACAAATTTATTAGAGCATAAGCTTTCGTGAGCTACAGCTCACTTCATCGGATGCATTTGGTGGAAAAAACAGAGGGGAGATTTATATACACACACAGAGAACATGAAACAATGGGTTTATCATACACACTGTAAGGAGAGTGATCACTTAAGATTTCCCCGCCCCCCCCCGCTGCTGGTGATGGCTTATCTTAAGTGATCACTCTCCTTACAGTGTGTATGATAAACCCTAATCACATCAGCCACACTATCAGAGGCTCGTTCACCTGCGCATCTACCAATGTGATATATGCCATCATGTGCCAGCAATGCCCCTCTGCCATGTACATTGGTCAAACTGGACAGTCTCTACGTAAAAGAATGAATGGACACAAATCAGACGTCAAGAATTATAACATTCAAAAATCAGTTGGAGAACACTTCAATCTCTCTGGTCACTCGATTACAGAACTGAGGGTGGCTATCCTTCAACAAAAAAGCTTCAAAAACAGACTCCAACAAGAGACAAAATTGGAATTATTTTGCAAACTGGATACAATTAACTTAGGCTTGAATAGAGACTGGGAATGGATGAGTCATTACACAAAGTAAAACTATTTCCCCATGTTATTTCTCCCCCCCACCCCACCCCCCACTGTTCCTCAGATATTCTTGTTAACTGCTGGAAATAGCCTACCTTGCTTGTCACCATGAAAGGTTTTCCTCCTTTCCCCCCCTGCTGCTGGTGATGGCTTATCTTAAGTGATCACTCTCCTTACAGTGTGTATGATAAACCCATTGTTTTATGTTCTCTGTGTGTGTATATAAATCTCTCCTCTGTTTTTTCCACCAAATGCATCCGATGAAGTGAGCTGTAGCTCACGAAAGCTTATGCTCTAATAAATTTGTTAGTCTCTAAGGTGCCACAAGTACTCTTTTTTCATGAACACTCTATCATTTATGTATGATATCTTCAACTTCAGCTGTTTCTCTTTGGTGGGCATGCCTTCCACCATCTCTTTTTTGACCTTCATGAGGCTATTCCGATAGAGTTGGGCCTGATGGGGTCCATGACACACCCAAAAAGAATGAAGGTACTAAATAAACAATAAACATCAGCACATATATTGTACTTTGGAACTGTATGCAGGTAGTAGACTGCAGTAGTTAGATTGGTGTACATCATATATTTTTTACTAATCAATTTGCTGAATATGGAGTATTAATCACCAGCTTTTACAAGGTGCATAGTTGTTCAGAAGGTGGAAAGTAACTGAGTTTATCTGAGGAGGGTGGGTGGAACTTGCAACTGGTGGAGATTATTTAGTATTGATGTTTGGTAAAACAGATTGTGGATTTCATTCTGTAGTCTATTATTATGATATATGTTAGCTGTTCATGTTCTTAATGTACTTCACAGGAGGCACATCTAGACTAATAAGCTGTAAAAGTGTGGGGTTTTATGTGTTGATTCTCCAGCCATGAAAATGAAATGATCACTGTCACAGGAAACTAAGCAAAACAAAAAACATTTTTAAAAGCACTTGAGCTTCCTTATGTTATCAATGATGAATGTAAACTATCCAAACAGAAACTAGGGCTTCATGGGCTTTATTTACATTTAAATATAATAAAATAAAATGAAATATAAAACCTTAGGGAAAGGGCTAGAGAGCTTACATTACATGATATGATTTGTCCTGCAGCTGCTTCAAATTAAGAACAGGTGTAGAAGGCAGATTATGCAAATACTCGTATTAATGTAATTGTCAAATTGGTGTGTTTATCATTGTGCTTTTAAAGAGTAGACCATACTCTTATTTTAAATGTAAATTAGCTTTATTCTTGAGAGCTGCTATTGGATAATGAGCTTATAAATGAAAAATTCCTAGCACATGGTGAAACATTACTAAAATTTGATATTTTCTTTTTTAGCAATTTGTTTTGTGTATGATATGTAAAATATTAAACTCTGATTTGTCGTATTTGGACAAATATAGCTGTTGTATGATTATAAAATTTAGCCTATGGCCTGTTGGACTCATATTTCCTTTATTTTTCATCTGAGTGCATGTGACCATTAATAAGACAGCTTTTGATCTCCTTCAGCCTGTTACCACTTATTTCAAAACCTTCATGGACCTTGTATTTCTGTTGTAAGTCCTGAAAAAGTACACTTAAAGAGAAGATTTTTGTTGTTTGTTTAAAATTACTAGCTTACTTTATAAAATGTACTATAGGAGGCAATTATATATGAAAGTGTATATTTTTAAAATGTTATTAAACAGAGCCTTATAGTTAGCAAATTTTAAATTTATTTGTAAAAATTAAATGCTTGTACTGTGAGCTACATGAAACATACTACAAAAATGTATAGATGGCGCAGTATTTTATTTAAAATTGATGAAGTTTGTTACATTTTTAAATTGTAAAGATCAAATATCAGTGGGAGTCAGGAATAAAATAATAATGGTAAGTTTTTAATATTTACTGTCTTGATAGTTAATATTAATTTCTTGAAATGAACCTAGTTGAAAAAAGTTGCATAGTGTATCAAAGTTAGTTGCCATTGTAGTTCTGTATCATGTTCATATCTTTTGTTGTTTGTTTCTCTGTCCCTGGCTACTAATCTTGGTCTACAATAGACCTGTAGTCCGTTATAAATAAGTATTGTACTGCATACTACTATTATAAATAAATGTTCCATTTATGTAGCAAAATCAGTATTTTACACTGAACATGTCATACCTATCTTAAGCACCGTCTGGTGTGCACAGTGCTTTAAAGCAGGTGAACTCTGCCAAACAGTTAAGAAAATCTCTGCCCTGCAGGGAACAGAATCTAAGGTCACATGCTGCAAACATGTACGCTACAATACAAACACAAATTAGCACAAGGTCTTTGTACATGGCATGTCTCACAAAACAAGTAGTGGAATATGTGTCACGGAACATGGCATGGCTTTACAATGTATTTTGAAGGAGGAAAGGAAGTGCCTGAATCACTAATACTTCTTTTATGTCTCCTTCGCTCCCAGAAAAAGGAGTATATACACGGGATTAACTATAGAACCGAGAGGCAGCACAATCATTCCCATCCCATATTCTCAGAACTGTGTGTTTTCAGTCTGTTACATGTCACTAGGAGAGCACAAACTAAAAAGTGTGAAGAACACATGTAAAAGAAGGAGGGTACTTTCCTCTAATGCATCCAACAAGAAAGAATAGAATGAATACAAATATATTTGTAAATTGTACCTCTTATTATGATAGATAGTTTGACAGTAAATCATATGTCGCTGGTTCTTATTTAATCAAGTTTAAAAAACACATACACAATAAATAAATAAGTAAATACAAAAAAAATTCAGTCACTTGAAAACTTGCTTTTTATGAAAACATCTGTTTAGAATAAAATGGGAACCTTCTGGTATAAACTTCCTGTGATAAGCTGGAGCAGATAAATCTTTTCTTTAACCTAATCAGAGTGCAGCTATTGTATAATTATACAGTGAGCAGTTATCACTCTATTGTGCAAACATCCATCAGGTAAAATGACATTCTCTGTATTAATAATGATAGAAATCATTTCAGTCAAATTTTATTGCAGTATCAATGACTTGCAGTCAAAATACATTTTTTGCTTCAGCTTATCTTTTTATCTAGTAACTCATTGTGTCTCTCTCTTGGATTTCAGTTGTCAATAGAGATATTTGCATGCAGAAATAATCAATACATTTCACAGTTATGCAATATGGATACCTCCCAAGATCACTCAGGACTATAACTGCAGTTATTCTCTGTGTCAGCTACATTGTGGACACAGTTTGGGCATTACTACCGGAACCAGATTCTCCACTACTGGAAATTGACATGGCTCCATTAAAATCAATGGAGCCATTCTATTTATACCAGCTAAGAATCTGGCCCAAGATCTTTTGACCTTGTTAACTTTCTCACAACCTTTTAAAGGAAGGCAGCTGAGAGAGAGGGGAAAAAATGACCAGGAAAAAATGATTGATGATCATATAAAGAGACATAAGGTATCTTCAGGTCACAATAAGCATAGAATCCCATTTAACACTTGCTGTGCTACTTAGATTTGCTTTACACTTATTTGTCCTCATTTCTTTCTTTTCTTTAATTATTGTGGGCTAGATTGCGAAGTTTACATAATTGCCTTGTGTTGGGGGCACAGCAGAGCCACATTATCCAGGGAGAATAACCAGCAGGCACACTTTCTCCCAAGGCTTCTTGGTGCACTCAGGCAGTGGAAGCAGATTGCTCCTTCTGCTGTGCTGGCTTTATTCCACAGGATATTATGAGGATATGTGGATTGTGTCCATGAGCATGCCGCTATCCACCACCTTTTTGGCATCTTGCTCCCAGTGAGCTTCCCAGTTACTGCTATTGTGGCAGGCTCTTGTGCAGTTATGCAAAGGGAGTGAGCTGATGTATACCTGTATATCGTTATGCACTTTCTTAAATACAAGCTCTGGGTTTTTTAAAAAATATTTAGAGTGCTAGGAATTTTCTGTTAGAGATTATCTGCAAATCACATTATTAAACATACCTCATCTTGGGAATTACGTTGAATGCCCCCAAAAACAAATGTTAGGGATGTAACTATATAGTTGTCTTTCAGTGAACCTTTTTTTTCATTTTAATTCCATCAGCTTATAACGTGCTCTATACTGATCACTTTATACCCAATATGGAAACCTGTTAGTTACAAACCTATAAAGCAAGCAAAAAACCCTATTTGATCTCCTCTTGGGAATTGGTTTTTATTTTCTGAATACACCAATTACCATAATATTTGGGATATCCAAAAAATACTGAGGTTCTGACCATGGGAATGGTGGAATACTGCTAGAAGGAGGAGGGTCTGCTGCTCTACTATCCATTAAAACCTTACAGTGCCAACGCTTTTATTTTCCTTCCTCTCACCCAGATAGAGAGGTTACAAAGGGTTTACAAAGACCCACCACTCCTTCTGAGGCCCGGAATTCTGTCCTCTCCTCTGATATAAGAAAGGGAAATCTGCTGTTGACATAGTCCCACTATAGGGCGAGGGAATGGCTTGCCCGCTCGGAAGAAGAGGCTAAAAAGAAGGGCTTAGTGCCAACACTATCACAAAAAAATGTCATCAATCCTGACCCCAAATTCTCCTGACTACTAAATTTCAAGAGCCACATGAGCTAGTTTCCTGGTTATGTTCCAACAGTTACCGTAGTGACTGTGATTTCACCAAGAGAGTGCATGCTGAGATGACATGGAGCAGAAGCTAAATTGCACCCCTTATCTTTGCTATGATGAATATATTTCAGTCTGTAGGGCCAGATTTTCTACCGGTATAACTCCATTAAAATTAACAGAGCTAGCAGAAAATTTAGCTCGTAATATCAAAGTTTCTAACCATGGCTTGCTTGCAAATCACCCTTAATTACAATTTAATTATAACCACTTTCCTTTGTGTTAATTTTCTTATTAATCCCAAGCATAAAGTTGAAGGCTTTGGTTTTGTGTGCTGTGCTATTCCTATTCATTCACCTTTCTTTCTGTGCCCTGTCTTCATTCCAGCTAAGGCCATGCACACACCAAAAATCTACTCTTTGCTTTGTTAAGAAATCACCACCTTGTTTTCTTTTATCTTCTTCTGATGGATGCATTTGGATTGCTACATTTTTTTCAGCAGGGAAGAGTAGTAAGAAGAGTAGTATCTCCTCCTAAACCATTACCACTGGCATCCTGTGTATTAGCCAGCAAAAATAGCGTGTGTATCAGACTATTGTCCATCTTCTCCTCTGAGCTCAATGGTAGAAGCTCTAAATCAGGAGTACTGAAATTGTATTTACAAATCAGTGTACTGTACAACTCTGTCCACAATTCAATGGCTAAACTGCACTGTTTATGGCATTTCTTCATAAGGAATTTCTTTGAAATAACAGATGGAAATTTAGTTATTTTTGGAATAGCAAAAGTGTGTATAGACTGCTAAATTTTTTTAAATGCGTTTCCTCTGAAAATTTATAGTGACCCACTTACTTTTTGCATTCCTTTTTCTATTCATAATAGAGGCTATACTTTCAATATGCTGTATTTACTCCACATGTGGTAGTACTACAATAGCACAGCCTTTATTTGTTTTTTGAGAGGGTCTAAAATAACCTTCAGTCTTGTGATGACATCTGATTGTATGGCTTGATTTGCAGAACAGCTGAGTGCCCATGACTGCATTTGAGGTCAGTGAGAGCTGTAGGTGCTCAACACCTCCAACCCTTAAGTGTTTATGAAAATTTCAAGCTTTAAATTGCAATAAACCAAAATGGTCTTATTTTCGGTGCAGATTTCAACAGGTCATGTGCTTCTTGGTTTTTTCTTAGAGGAGCTTCTGTCTGAGATTTTTTTTCTGGAATTTCCTGTTTCGTTTTTACTGTACTTTCTGAGTACTGCAATGTCTATTTTTGAAGAAACTGTTGCGTACCTTGCTACATCAACCTAAAATTGTGTGGCTCGTTTTGATTTTAACCAGAGTTACAGCTGCATAGCTGTAAAGCAGTCAGTTTCCCTTATTATGACTAGTTCTACAACTTGTACTGTTTTAAATTGCCTACAATTAGCATATTTCAACCTTATTTTTAGGTTTAAATTGCAGTGTGAGAGTGTACTCTCCTCTTAGCTAATTAGTGCTATCAAGGAACAGTAGGTTACCTCATTAGTACCATGTGCATTTAATTAAAGAAGAGAAAATTGGAGTTAACCTCATAGTTAATATTTTCACAGAGTGCTACAATGCCAACACCTTCAATTGGAGTCACACCCCTGTGTATCTAATTATGCACTGGTGCCAAATGAGGTTAGCAAGGATACCATCATGCTGTTGACAAAATAGTTTAGATGAAAACCTGTTTGCTGCTTTCTGACATGAAACTGTAGTTTGAACAATTTATCCTAATCTGTATCTGGCAGGATCATTAGATATTATTTTCTTCAGTCCCCCTCTTCTCATGTGGCCACACCCACACTCAGAAAAGAAACTCACAAATTAGCAGGAAGGTTGTGAGGCACATTATTCCAAAGGAACATTTCTTTGGGCTTTATCATTATATTGCAGGTACTGTAGCAGTAAAACATAGGTATTCCTTAAATATGGCTACCGGTATTGTCCCAAACAATTCATTTAAGATTTATATTTTAAAATAATTATTTATGACTAAATCATGATTAAATATATCAGATAAGTACATATATTATCCCCCTTTTAGGTGTGCTTAGATTTTACTATGTCTACCTTACTATTTGGGATCTATTATGCATGTAGAAAGTGGTTGCATTACCACTCAATATATCTGTTCTGTGAAGAGTTGAGTGCTCTGAATTCCCATAGGTTACAATAGAAATTTAGCAAAAAGAAAAGGAGTACTTGTGGCACCTTAGAGGCTAACAAATTTATTAGAGCATAAGCTTTCATGAGCTACAGCTACATCGGATGCATCCGATGAAGTGAGCTGTAGCTCACGAAAGCTTATGCTCTAATAAATTTGTTAGTCTCTAAGGTGCCACAAGTACTCCTTTTCTTTTTGAGAATACAGACTAACACGGCTGCTACTCTGAAACCAATAGAAATTTAGGGAGCTTAGCACCCCAGCTGTGTGGATTGCAATTTTTTTACCTTCAGACAAAACAACTGAAATATGTAATATAACAAATAAAAAGTGGGGCAATGAGTAGTTTATCAGTTATATCGGTGGCTGAAAATACCTGATATGCAATTTAATACAGAGAATAGAACTGAAAGTACAGTAAATGAAATCTTCTGGTTTGAATTTTGATTGAATTTCAATCTTGTATTGGAGAGCACAATGCAATTGATAGGACACAGTCTGGATCCTGATCTTACCTCAGCAGCATTAAGATCCGGAACTAGCAAGTTCTTAAATGTGTGCTTAACTTCAAGCACATGAGTCATCCCATCCCCACTATTTTGAATGGCAATTAAACATGTGCTTAAGTGCTTTGCTGAGTAGGGATGTGATTGCTCATATGACTAACTTTAACCTGTGCCTATCTGCTTTCCTGAATTATGGCTAGAATGTTCAGCACCTTGTGGAACTGAATACTTTCTGAGTGAGAACAGACGTGACATTTGATCCACAGTGAAAAAGTACTGCTCCACAACAACACATTTTTAAAGTTTGAGGGCTTTTTGGATATGTTTTCATTTTTTATTGTTACCATTAATAAAACTAGTTCCAATATATCCCAAATTTACTCTCTGACCCCACGGTTATTTTATCAGCCAACATTTCAATGGGAGTCACATACATACAGCAGCAGAGCCAAGTCTTGTATGTATTATTATTTAAATACAATTCCTGGGTAATGTTGCATCATTCCAAATAATACATTTAATTAATTTAATTACACCCATTAATTTTGGACTAGGTATTCACTGGCAGGATACTGAAGGTAAAAGTGACTAATATTTCAACAGCTTGTTTCAAAAGAATATGGATCATACGCTACATGGAAACATGGACAGATGACCAATGAACAGGGAAATACAATTTGCATATGGTATGATCCATTTTCTTTGAGAGTCTCTTAAAGAGATACTGTACAAAGAAACACCACAAGAGAAAAAGATATGAGCCTTTAATTTTTGTGTAAAATATATATTAGCATGGGCAGAAGGAGAGGAAAGGGTAGGTAATGTGGTATATACATACTAGTATTTCATAATTGCGTAAATTTATAATATCTCCTGCGTGCTTTGTTCTGCCTCCATATTTAAAATCCCTTGTATTCCCATATAACTGTAGTCTCTAAATGTTTGTTTCTTCTCTGTATTAATTTTCTTAAAATGGGAAAAAACACTCCACAAGTACAAAATTAATTTTACAATTTCAGAAAATTAATGACTCTATTTTAGGCAGTTAAGCATTTCAACAGATTCCTAGAAGTGTAAAAAAAGAAAAGAACGGGTATAGATCCCGAACTGTGAATTAAGAGGATTATACTACATAGTGCATTGTCTATAAGTACCTATTAATGGAAAACATAGGTGATATTGTGAAGAACTTTACTCAGATTAAAGAGGACACTCTTAAAATAGGAAGAAAACATGGGGAAGAGGTTTGCCTAAAGATGTCACAGTAGCAAGAATATTTTTATTGGATACATAGGACCACTTCATTAATAGTTACAGAAACATGTTTTTAGTGCTGTTTTGTTTGTTTTTCTCATAAAAATATATCAGATGTATAGATCATCGCTAATTTTATTTGAGAGGGGATTTCTATTAGGGATAAGGAAATGCTAGTTATGCACTGCAGCAACTAAATTAAAAATGTACACTCTTACCCTTGAATGTGTGCATTGCAAAGCACAAATAAGGTTCAGTTTATTAATTATTAAAATTAAGTACACAGGATGAGCTAGAATGTTCATAAACTTGAATTCACAACACTACATTGCATTTATTTAAATGTAAGCTTTTAAAACCTTTTTTTTTAAAGAAAAAACATTGACTTTTCTGCATTTCTAGAATGCCTTTTCCCCACACAGCACGGGGCATCTGTGATCTTTCACAAAAACAGCAGCTCTTTACATTTCACAGTGAGGAGGAGATTCATTTCCTTGAAGTCACTACTAAAGTGAACATCAACATGGTGCAGGACGAGGCATCTTTGAACAACTTGTAATTTATGTTTTTTACCTCTGTAAACCTATGTAATGAATTTTCAGGAAAAAAAATTGTCCAGATCACCAATCTCTGGTGTAAACCAGCATATTCCATTGTTGGGATATTCAGTGTACCTATGACAATTTGAGGATCTGGCCAAAACTTTCTAATATTATCCATATGTTCATTCATGGAATATACTAGTTATTTGAAGATAAAGAAGATAGACTATCTAAGTTTGTTCTTTGCTAACAAAGATTTGTTTTTATTAATGTAGTGTTTGAAAATTGCTGGCTAC
Source organism: Dermochelys coriacea (assembly GCF_009764565.3). Classification (NCBI taxonomy): domain Eukaryota; kingdom Metazoa; phylum Chordata; order Testudines; family Dermochelyidae; genus Dermochelys; species Dermochelys coriacea. Next base: position 304,758,976 of record NC_050068.2, read on the forward strand.
AGAGCCAAGGTGACTGAATTCCTCAACATGCTAAGCTGGTACAGCATAGACAGCAGCAATGCAAGGAGGTTCCCTCCACTGCTCTACCAATGTGACTGAAACCTGAGCTGGATGGGGACCACCTCTAGTGGTGAGGGGGCGTAGTACAGCTAATGTGTCTGTTGGCCTTTATTCTGAAACTGCCAACAAGATGTCCATTTATTGTGATATTTCACCAAATTAATCAACTATAGCCAAATACTTATGGCACATGCCATAAGAAAGCCACTATAGTAAGTTGGTTTTAGAGTCTAAGCATAGGGTGTTTTGTGTAAGTTTGTTGAAAAAGCATAATAAAAATAATAAAATACAAAATAAAAAGATTTGTATTGAACTAGATCCTCAGATGGTGTAAATCTGCATTGAACCATTGGGTGAAGTTACACTGATTTCTACCAGCTCAAGATATGGCCATTAAATACAAATTGAATGTATTAACATGTCAATAATATTGACAGACAAATCAAAAATAGAGTTACAGCTACACAGATAGCCTTGACGTGCCATGTTGTACCTGCATTCTACAGCCAATTGTCTCCCTCAATCTTGTTACTGTTTTAATTTTAAATGGCTTATTCATGTCTATTAAGGTGAATGGGGGTTGTGTGTTTCTCTCCCCTTAAAATTTTGTTTCGACTCATCTTACTTCTTAATAAGATTTGCAATGCCATTATGGCTTCATCACAAACATATGTGGTGAATAGCTGTTGGCATGGTCACGTGCTAATTTACAAAAAAAAATCTTGTCCAATTCATTATATTTTCCAGATCACTAAATATACTTTATCCACTTTAAGAACTTAACTGCCTGTTTTTCAGGGGGGAAGAATAGCTATTTTTCATTTAGAGTGGTGGGAGCAAGGAAATGTATTTTTTGTTGATCCTCATCTTCTAACATGGGACTTTTGCTCAGGCTTGGAAAGCTTGGAAACTAATTGACTCACTTTTTAGCAACAGAGGAAATGCTCTTAAGCTAATCCTACCTTTTTTGTATGAGTCCATTCTATCTCTTATATTTAAAACTTTCTTCTTCCAGTCATCTAATAGTCATGAAATGTAATAATGACAGCCAACCCATTTGGGTCTTGAGCTACAAAATATGTTGTTTAGATGAATCCAGATTGTTCTTTGGCATCCATTCCCACCATTATTAGCCCATTCTGAGTATTTCCAAAAGTAATCCAAAAACAGCAAATGAAGACTATAATGATAAAAACCTCTCCAAGTATGACAGAATAATTGCACTCATGATTGCCCTCATTCATATCCCATGGACATTCCCTCAGTTCATCTGAGCAAGGGTAGAATTGTTGTGATGAAGTGCTGCTTAACCTCAAGCAAATGAAGCATCTGAAGTCTAAAAGGGATCTGAATACTTATTTTATCAGCCATTTGTCATAGCAAAACAAGAGACAGACATTATTAGCTCATAGGCTCCAATCTCTGGCTGTATTTCACCCCTATTCCTGGATTTCAGAAAGACAAGAATTCAGCTCCTTTTACCATGCCTGGCTGTCATAGAGAATAAGGATCGTCTGCATTTGAAAGGTATTTAGATATGTATTTACGCAAAAGATGTGAAAGTGAATTGTCAGGCCACATCAAAGTGCTCTGCCACTTCCATGACCCAAAAATCAGGCAGCAATAATTCTCTAACCCCAACTACCCTAGTAAAAGGGAAAAGCACAGCATTCCCTGGCAGTGAGCACTTTCTGTTCATTGTGGAGAAAGCTCATCTCCTCCACCAAGCTCTATCCTCTTTCATATATGATTGTTAAATGAGCCACAAATGAAGGCTACCCCTTCATGTCTGGTATCTTAAGACAGTTTCTGTAGGGCGAGGCAGGTTCTCTCATCTCTTACCACCCTGCTGCTTGGACAGGACATACCTTGTCACTTATAGTAAAGGACCTTGTCAGTTTTTGTACACTTGTATATGAAATTTTCTTCTTTTTCAAAATATCAGAATTACTTGTCCCATGAAAGAGGAACTGACATAAAAATCTGTATTAAATTAATGTTGAGTTTGTGACAGTAACCAACGAAGTTAATAAAATTAAAAGCTAAAGCTGGCACTTTCTTTCACTGTCCTATTCTGCTCAGCTATTCAATTAGTCTTAGATCAGATCATGATAATATTCACCATGTATATTGAAATATCTAGGCACAACAGGACAAAGCCTTACTCTCAAATTCCCTTACAATATCAATTTATGTTATAATTCTAGTGTCCTTGGGGACAGATCCTGCTCCTTCCCTATGGCCTCAAAGTTACTTGACACTGCAGAAAGATACACCTCCACTGCAGAAAGGGAAGTAGGATTTGGCTTCTGTAAAGAAAAATCATATTTTTTTCAGTCAGCGAGACTGATTTGTGTGAAACAACAAAATAGTTTAACAAGTGGAACCAGTAGATATCACTCATAAGAACTTTCAAAAAGCCTTTGGCAAAGTCCTTCAAAAGAGTTTATTAAGGAAACTAAATATTCCTGGGTGAGAGTTAAAGTTCTGTCGTAGTTAGAAACTGGCAAAGTGACAGAAGATAGAGTAGGGATAAATGGTCAATTTTCAACATGGCAAAAGGTTAACATTTAGTTACACCAATAACCTGTACTCAGAACAGCATTGTAATGCATTTATTAATGATCTGGATAAAGGTCTGAACAAAGAGGTGGCAAAATTTGTAGATTACACAAAAATAATAGATAATTGGGTACTATGACAGCAGATAAAATTCATTATTGACAAATGTAAGGTAATGCACTTTGGAAAGGAATAATTTAAACTACTCATAAACAGTGATAGATTCAAAATTAACTGGTATTAACTTAGGGAAAGAGCCTTTCTGTGGACAGACAATTCAATGAAAACCTCTGCTCCTGTATGCAGTAGAAGTAAAAAAAGCAAACAAACTATCAGGATGTATAAAGAATTATTAGAAAATTATATTGAAAAATATTATGTCATTATTTAAATTGAAGATACAATTTCACTTGGAACACTATGTTCACCTCTGGGCACTCCATTTTAAAATAAAAAATGCCGTGGAGTGGCCTGAAGGAGGAGCATTCCTTTTTCCAGTCTGCACAGACATCCCCAGCATGCAGTCCAACCATTATGTACTATGCAGTGATTTTCAGGAATCAGCTCTCTGTGTGTATATGCATCTCCCAGGGAAGTAGCCATGTACATCAAGAGAGAACTAAAAAAGAAAAGGAGTACTAGTGGCACCTTAGAGACTAACAAATCACGAAAGCTTATGCTCAAATAAATTTGTTAGTCTCTAAGGTGTCACTAGTACTCCTTTTCTTTTTGCAAATACAGACTAACACGGCTGCTACTCTAAAAGAGAGAACTAAGTTTCCTTAATGTTATCTATAGGTATTTATGTATGTGTGTTTGTCCTGTGTGAATAGTACTTTTGTCAGCAAAACCATTATTTCAACCCCAAATAATTAGGGTGACCAGATGTCCCGATTTTATAGGGACAGTCCCAATATTTGGGGCTTTGTGTTATATAGGTTCCTATTACCCCACCCCCTGTCCTTGTTTTTCATACTTGCTGTCTGGTCACCCTACAAATAATTAATTAGTTCATTTTTATATACAAAGTACAGTCCTATGATATTTCTTTAACTTGTTATTAATAATCATCTACACAAACAATATGCTTGTTGGCCAAAAAGAATGCTTCCCTGAATTTTCATTTCTGAGTACTGTGCCCTTTAGCACAAAAAAGGCATCCTTCATCAAGCTCAGAGGATTTTGGTTTCTGTGCACAGCAAATCCCCAACCACACTAATCACTACCCTTGTACCTTTCAGTGAGTTTCTTTTTGACTGCAGACATCTCAGACTACAGCTCTCTGTAGATGCTGTTCTACTGCAGATACTGTTTGCTTTTTGTTTTTTAAGTATCTTTTATTTGGGAGGTCATGTGGCTCTATCCCTGTTGCTGCTCCAGGAGTGTTGCCATAGTACCAGTCTCTGGAAAACACGGAGAAAGAATCTCACTTTTGTGGCCTCAGTCTTTCCATTTTGCATAAAGTGCTTTGGTTCCTTTGCTCAGCCTTCAGAGAACTGTTATCCTAAGAGATTATTCTGATTGAAATCATAATGTATTTAAATAAGCAGGGGAGTATTGCATTGTATCTCCTGTGTCAGGAGACCTGGGAGTTATGGGAGTGCGTTCTTTGCCAGAAGACATTCTTCATGGCTCCAGACCTAGCATGCAAGGAAGACACTATTAGAAGCCATCTGAGTCAACTGAGATAGATCCTCACATATGGGCCCTAGGTTTGGTCTCTCATTCCATCCCAATCCTTTTCTCTGACAGCTTGACTGCTAACAGGAATACGGGCATGTAGGACTGGAAGGGACTTTCTGGGTCATTGAGTCCAGCCCCATGTATTGCAGACAACCCTGTCATATAACAAGATAATGCCCATAGTCATGAAGTGTCCGAGTGCATATCTTATGTTCTCCTGACCTCTTTGAAGCCATCTAGAAGAATTAACATTTTTAGTGGAAAGATTTGCAATATACTGCAAATAGGCCCTCGTGGGAGACTTAGTTTTCTCACACAAAAATAAAACTGCTTGGCTACATTCGGCATGAGAATCTATCTTGAAGACTAATACCATCTGGATTCATTTGGCAGCTATTTTGGCCTGTCATAAACTAGTCAAAGGTTTGACCCATTGTCTCTGCAGCCCCCATCATCAGGTTCATGCCAGACTTGACACTTAAAAAAACCCACCTGTTATATGATATTAATGCTCAAGTTTCTTGAATGGAAAGTTGGTTTCTTGGTGGCAGTGACTTCGGTTCATGACAAGATGAACTCTCAGACCTTATACTAGATTTTATGAGAAGGTACTTCTTCAGACTGACTGGAGATTTTTTTCCAAAGTTGTGTCAGAGTTCCACCTATATGAGCCTATTATGTTGCCAACATTCTTTCCATACCCTCAATTCTTTCCCATAAACTTATCATTAAAAGATCCTTGGCGTTCCACTTGAAGCAAATGAAAGCCTTTAGAAAGCTCCCGAACTTCTTGTTACATTCGTTATCAATTTCTTGGGAAATGACATCACTAAGGGGACCACATCTAAATGGCTTTCTCCTTTTCACATTCTTGTGCCCCGTATGGCCTAAAATTGGAAGATCATGTGAAGGTCACTCCACCTTTGTGATATTTCTGATTCAGACATATGTGAAGCAGCTACATGGTGTTCACTCCATATATTGACAATACATTATTGACTAGATTTAGTTTTCAGGGAGGAATCCCACTTTGGTCTCTCAGTTATGCACAACATGTTTTCAAAGTAGTGGAGGTCAAACTCTCTGTCCCTTAGACTTCGGTTGCTTTCAAAGTGTCCTTTATATGAGCTAGACAGTTTTTTGAGTTTTTGAACCCATCCCACTGGCTGTTAAAGTGATTGTATGATGCTTTTTTTTTCTCCTGCAGATAATAGCTCATCTTAATTAATTAGCCTCTTACAATTTGTATGGCAACTTCCACCTTCTGTGTGTGTGTGTGTGTGTATATATATATATATATATATATATATATATATCTCTTCTTACTATATGTTCCATTCTATGCATCCGATGAAGTGGGCTGTAGCCCACGAAACCTTATGCTCAAATAAATTTGTTAGTCTCTAAGGTGCCACAAATACTCCTGTTCTTTTTGAGAAGTATCTTATCACTCTCTTTTATTAGATTAAAAAACCTGCTTGTTCATATTGTTGTCACTGACCTTGTTGTTGCTACCTTTTGCAGTGTTAAGGTTACATTTTCTTTTGGGACATCCCTCAAGCTACTCCCTCTCCTGAAGTGAGAATCCTTCATAGAGGGTATCTTAAGAGAAGGAACAGATACTTTACTTTGTACTTCTGTTTCTCTGAAGATGTCATCTTACAGATTTCCCACTTACCAATACACCTCTCCATCATATTTAAGAAGAACTTTTTTTTAATCTTACACTTTGATGAATTAGTTGTTTCGCCTTCCACTTCAATTGTTTTGTTTTGTGATTTGTTTACAAAAGTGGGGGCTTCACTTCCGACTCATTCAGAAACACAGATCTCTAAGGGTAGCTGATTAGAGTTATGGATGGTATTGGTGTAAGTGTGTATGGCTTGTGCCCAGACTGACTACCTCTTCCCTCGGGGACCAAATATCTAATAGAGTTTGAGAAATTCCAGCAATCTTGCTCTAGGGAGGATCATATAGAATATTCAAGGAAGCAGAACTATGAGGTAAGTATTTTTTCCTTCTTCAAGCAGATTAATGTTTGAACAGCAGAATTAAAACCCCATCATAAAAAACTCAGAGACAAAAATGAGAATAGAGAATAGGTGCATGCTTATTTTACGAAGCAATAACAAATTGTAGATTAAACATATTTGTAATTAAAAACAAAATATTCCCTTACCTGTATTGTTAGTGTATGATAAGTTTTATTATATAAAATTCAATTTAAAGAATGTAATTGCACCATTTACAATATATTACCCATTTAGGTTTTTATACTTCACTCACTTTGATTATAAAAATAGTCCATTCAATTTCACATTTCTTTCCAAGTCATGTTCACTTTCTGGTTCTCATTAAGTCTTTTTTTTTTTTTTTTTTTTTTTTTGCTTTGCTTCCTGGAAGCAGAGAGACCCTATACCTCAGTCACTGAGCTCTAATGTTTCCTTTTTTTGCTGTTACAGCAGCTAGCCCTGAGACTCTGAAGAAAGAACAAATTTTAACAAGGAAACTGTAAGAAGTGAGAGAGGAAGGGTTGTAATAATTGTTCATCCATCCAAACCCTGGATTCTGTGCTGTATGAGGAAAGAGGCCTTCAGTAATGTTGCTTTCCCCTACTTCCTCCTCTTTGGGCTTGGATTCTGTGCCTTCAGAGGTTAACAGTCAACATGCAACAGAGTGTGGATGGTATCATATACAGTCATACCCACATCTCCACATCTCGTACCTTCTACCTTCGGGTTCTACTGTCTTTAGCTGTTTGCAGCCATTTTTCTTCTCTGTTCTCCCATCTGCTATGCCCTTGTTAAAGTCTGCAGTTGAATGTGGGTTGAGTTCTGTCTCAGCAGAAAGTGTCCTAATGCTATGCTAAAGAATTTGTAGAGCTCACCAGAGTGGTTGCAGATGAACTAGGTCAAGACGTCGCAAGATGCATACTAACAGACTCTATCCATTTGTCATCCTTTCTGTAATACTGTTCCTTTTGCCATCTATTTATGGGTTAGCTCAATAAGGACCTCATCCATATATTACCACCTCACCTCCGGCTCAGAGGCTTGAATATAGATGCAGATTCCAAGTCTTAAGTCACTGCTCTATCCTTTGGGGTTTCTAGAGGAAGAGCATCAAGTAGCTTTCCAGTGCCCCAAGATGATGTCTCCCTCACAGGGCCATATATAATCAATTACTTTCTGAGCAAGTAGCAACAGAAGGGCTTGCTGGCATATTTCAACCACCAGTTTACTTTACTCCTCCTTTCCTAAAACTGCCTTTCTTTTTAGGAAGCCATACTATTCTAATCTGGGACATTTCAAACTTCAAAGGCAATATAGACCCCCGCTCTCCCCAGAATAATAAAGTTTGAGGTTTCCACTTCAGAGAGATAATTGGAGGTTCCCATTTTCTTCTTAGGTATAAGTCTCCTCATCAGGCATGAATGTACACAAAAGTCCTTTTCATGAACCTGAACTGCACATATCGCTGTATGCTGTACATCAAGCCCTCTGCACAGCCTTTGTTTTGCCTTGGATTATGTGTATTTTTAATTTTGTTTCTGCCCTTTCTGCTTCTGGCTTTGTTTCCTATTATATTTATGAAACTCTTGGTGATTGGTATATTTTCAATATTAGGCACTGTCCTATTCTGTGTAATTTAACACATCACTGACAGAGCACATGAGAAAAAAAATCTATTTTTGAAAATTAATAATTAAGTTGGAGAAAAGAGGAAGAGATGGAAGGAAAGAAAAAAATAAAAGTAAAGAAAAGTATCCTGAACTTTGTGAAAGAACAAAAACTCTGTAAAACATGTCAAATGCCTACTGTAAATAAAGCCCTATTAAATGTCATATTCTTCATTTACATTTGTGAGAATGATTCAAGGCAATCATTAGATATAGCCTCTCACTTTAGTTTGTTTTAAAATCTGGTAAAGAGATGCATTAAGACTTTATAGGTACTGGCAGATAGTTCAATATCTAGCTCCACAGTGATTTGACTGACTTCCCATATAAAACTAGTGAGCTGCTAGTTAATTTGTTTCTGCTGAGGCATTTCTACAAAGAGATGTCTATCTGTTGAACAGAGAGAGCTGAGACATCAGCTGGGAAAATCTAGAAGACCACTACATTGTCTTGACCAGCGACATGTTTATTCTGCATTTTAAATTTGATTTCAGCTGTGGACTCTGGTGTGTTGCTATGTATGGTAAGACCCCTTCCTGTATTAAGCAATGCTTGACACATTTTCTGACTCTCTAAATGTTTCTCATGTTGTAGCCTAAGGAAAAGGGGAAATTACTTAGCGGTAATTCAGTTTCTCATAGTCTTCCTCACATCTTACCCTATGTCCCCCCCTTCATTCTTGAATTTATATTTTATTTTTATTTGAAATTAGGGTTGTCAAGCGATTACAAAAAATAATCATGATTAATTGCACAATTTAAAAAATTTATCACACCGTTAAACAATAATAGAATACCATGTATTTAAATATTTTTAGATGTTTTCTACATTTTCAAATATATTGATTGCAATTACAACACAGAATACAAAGTGTACAGTGCTCACTTTATTTTTGTTTACAAGTATATGCGGTATATAAAAACAAAGGAAATAGTATTTTTCAATTCATCTAATAAAAGTACTGTGGTGCAATCTCTTTATCATGAAAGTTGAACTTACAAATGTAGAATTATGTTCAAAAAATAACTCCATTCGAAAATAAAAAAATGTAAAATTTTAGAGTCTGGAAGTCCACTCAGTCCTACTTCTTGTTCAGCCAATCACTCAAACAAGTTTGTTTACATTTTCAGAAGATAACGCTGCCTGCTTCTTGTTCACAGTGTCACCTGAAAGTGAGAATAGGTGTTCTCAAAACAGTGTTGTAGGCGGCATCGCAAGATAATTATGTGCCAGATGTGGTACAGATTCATATGTCCCTTCATGCTTCAGCCACCATTCCAGGGGATATGCATCCATGCTGATGATGGGTTCTGATTGATAACAATCCAAAGAAGTGCAGACCGATGCATGTTCATTTTCATTATCTAAGTCAGATACCACCAGGTAGAAAGTTGATTTTCTTTTTTGGTGGTTCGGGTTCTGTAGTTTCTACATTGGCGTGTTGCTCTTTTAAGATTTCTGACAACATGCTCCACACCTTGTCCCTCTCAGATTTTTGGAAGGCACTTCAGATTCTTAAACCTTGGGATGAGTTTAAGAATAGCTGTAGCTATCTTTACATTGGTACCGTCTTTGCATTTTGTCAAATCTGCAATGAAAATGTTCTTAAAATGAACAACATGTGCTGGGTCATCATCCAAGACTGCTATAACATTAAATATATGGCAGAATGCAGGTAAAACAGAACAGGAGACATACAATTCTCCCTCAAGCAGTTCAGTTCCAAATTTACTGAATGCATTATTTTTTTAACAAGCGTCATCAGCATGGAAGCATGTCCTCTGGAATGGTGGCCAAAGCATGACGAGACCTACGAATGTTTAGTGTATCAGATGTCAGTTCTCACTTTCTGGTGACATTGTAAATAAGAAGTAGACAGCATTATTTCACATAAATGTAAACAAACTTGTTTTTCTTAGTCATTAGCTGAACAAGAAGTAGGACTGAGAGGACTTGTAGGCTCTGAAGTTTTACATTGTTTTGTTTTTGAGTGCAATTATGTAACACAAAAAAATTCTACATTTGTAAGTTGCACTGTCATGTTAAAGAGCTTGCACTACAGTACTTGTATGAGGTGAATTGAAAAATACTGTTTCTTTTGTTTATCATTTTTACAGTGCAAATATTTGTAATAAAAAATAATATACACTTTGATTTCAAGTACCACACAGAATACTATATTAAAATGTAGAAAAACATCCAAAATATATAATAAATTTCAATTGGTATTGCATTGTTTAACAGTGCAATTAAAACTGTGATTAATCGTGATTCATTTTCTTTATCGCAATTCATTTTTTTGAGTTAATTGCGTGTAGAGTTTCCAGTTCAAACATTGCAGTACTGGTAACCTAAATGTGAAACTGACTAAACAAAAGTGAAAAATTTCTGAATAGACAAGTACAAAATTGTAAACAGGCAACACACAGAGAGAAATGTACATTGGACTTTAAAAAATATTTAAGTAATAATGTATTGGGTGATCTTTTGTTACAAATGTTAGGAAAATAAAGTTCTTTATTTTTTAAGTTATTGTCTTTATAACTCAGATTCTGGGATACATAATGTACAAATGAAAATGTTTTGTAGATGCATACATTTTTAGGACTGGAAGGGACCATCATTATGATCACCTTAGTCTGACCTCCTGCGTAACACAGGATCTAGAACTTCACTCATTAATTCCTGCACCAATACCACAACTTCTGTTTAAGCTATAGCATATCTTTTAGAAAGAGAATCAGTCTCAATTTAAAGATTTAAGGTGATGGCAAAACTGCCATGTCTCCAGGCAAGTTGTTCCAATGGCTAATTACCCTCACTGTTAAAAAAAAAAAAAAAAAAAAGTGCTTTATTTCTGGTCTGCATTTGTCTAGCTTCAGTTTCCAGACACTGAATTTCGTTAAACCTTTCAAAATGTTGGGACAAAGAGTAATGGCAAAATTCCAATCAACGAATCAGATGTACTACAACTATTGAATGTACTGTTACTCAACTTTCTAAAGTTGGAGATCCACTTTGTCAGCAAGTGGAACTAGGAAGATTAAACTACAAAATATCTATAGCTGTATCTATAGCTAATTCTTAGTTACAATGTAAGCATTGTGATATGTGTCATAATTACATGACATCACATATTGATTGGTCTTCATGATGCAAACTTCCAGTGCAATGTTAGGGTATCAGCATGTGACTGCTTTGTCATTCAATACAATCTCCTTTCTCTCCTTTCCCCGCAGAACACAGGCTTCTGAATAGAAGGGGAGGGTATTTCTCCCCTTTCATCATATCTTCTATAATCTAAACCAGGCTCCTGGAATGGAAGTGTTTCTTCATTTTTTCCCCGAATCCACCCACATATTGGTTGCTATAATGGTAGGGAGCGATCCTGATGACTACTGTCTGGTAGTTCCCACACATGTCAGGAAGCATGAGAATCATTCCTGTGATCAATATTTTGCTTGCTGTTCGTAAGCAATAGGAGCTCTGATAAAACACATGGGTTCTGTAAGAGTTTTATGCAGGTCTAGATTCACAGTCTGAGTACCACTGATCAAATACTTGAAAGTTAAGAGGCAAGGTTATTTCTTTCCCAACCATTTATTAAAGTTACGTTTTCCAAGATGAGCAAAGAAAGAACTGTAATCACTGAGCTTCCATTCATTTCAATTGTACAAGTTTTCCAAAAGTTGGCTGCAGAAGCACCAAGTCGGGATTGTCCAAAGCATTTTAACTCTTAATAGACTCTAAGAAACAGAGTTCCAAGCTGCTGTTAAGGAATGTCAGTAACTTTTGACATCACGTTCCAGGACCTAACCAGTAAAGTCATGTAACCTTTGACTTGGTTTGTCAATATTTAAAGTCACAAGTAAAAAGGGGGGAAAGAGACTTCTTTGGCCAGGACTAATTTTAGTACTGTTTACTTTTCTGTGTACGCTTTATATTTAGTTGCCTTTTATAAATAACTTATTATCTTTGTTAAATTTTATGACGCTTTATAGCATGTTTGATTACTTTAATTGATGTATTAAACATGCACATGTATTTTAACAATATTTGCATCTTATAATATTCTTCATAACAACTTGTCAAAGCATCATCAGTTAAACATTTATATTACAAATGTACTTTGTGATGTTTGTAATAAACTGTAAAGAATTACCTTTCCTTCAGCTATTATTCATGAGTCTAAATAATGCATTTCTAAGCTCTACCTTAATTTAAAGTATTACCATGGTTCCGGTTAAATCTGATGCACTGTTTTAATTGACGGTGACCATCATGTTTCAAAAGGTGCTTCCCATCTGCTTTTTAGGTTAATTTGCTTGCCCAGTAGTAGCTCTGGATAATTTTAATTAATCTGTAAATATTTACAAAATAATCTGTTTAAATTTTGGAATTTCAACCTCATATGTGCTATTCTCAGCCAAAGTGATCTGGATTGACATTGTTAAGGATTTCCATTAATGATACCTGATGACGTATATTGTTTGTTATACATGGCCATTGCATAGGTAATGACCAGTAGGACAAAGAACTCTTTCCTTGATTAAAGATTTTAAAACTATATTTTTTCCGTAAATCAGCCAGTTCACTCTGTTTAATATACCATTCCACACATTATTTTGAATCAATTTCCATTAAGCTAAGTTTAGTGGAAATTTCTTCATCATAAGGATTGCAATTGAGATGGTCTTTATGTTCTGTCTGACCAGCTAGCTAAACTCATATCATTCATATCTATAGTACGCTGTTATATCTAAGTATGGAATGTGTGGAGTTGAATGACTATCCAATATTGAAAGGTTGCCATATACCCTAGTTGTCATTTATCAGAAAGTAATATGTATCATGATTACTATCAGCCCTATTTCAGTTTTGGGGATGTCAGTGTTTTTACGTAAGTTTTGGTGAAAATAGCTGTCTAGTTATATCAGACATGTAAGCTATATTTTTTCACTATGATTTTGATTTTACAGTGGCTGCCATTTAAAAGTGATTTTACCAGGACTTACCATATCACCATATTGAAGAGATTACACCATTTTTTCCTCTTCTAAACACTAGGAAACACTACCAGTACTCTCTGTTACAGTGATGGTAACTCTGTTGACAAAGGACAAGTTTTTAATTATCAGAAGCCACTGTATGTTTATAAATATCTACAGTAGATGTATTTGTATTTGTATCTGTACTGAAACCTAAACATACTTACCTACTTATGCTGAACTATGCAGTGATTGCAGTATGAGTTAATTAATATAAACAAGCAAATTTCTGACTTATGTATCATGTTGAAATTTTGCACTGGAGCTTTAAATAGGAAGTTAGTTAAAAGGGACAGGTAGGGGATTTGTGGGTGTGCATTTGAGAGAGGGAGAGGAAGAAAGTGCTGTTCATTAGTTTTTGTGAGTTTCCTTCAGTGGATAGGTTTCAGAGTAGTAGCCATGTTAGTCTGTATTCGCAAAAAGAAAAGGAGTACTTGTGGCACCTTAGAGACTAACAAATTTATTAGAGCATAAGCTTTCGTGAGCTACAGCTCACCTCATCGGATGCATTTGGTTTTCCACCAAATGCATCCGATGAAGTGAGCTGTAGCTCACGAAAGCTTATGCTCTAATAAATTTGTTAGTCTCTAAGGTGCCACAAGTACTCCTTTTCTTTTTGCTTCAGTGGATAGTTGATTGGGGAGATTGAATGTGCTATCAGAATAAATTGATTGCATTACTAGTATTCTTCATTTGTTATTAATTGCACCTAAAGAAAATCATGGTCAACAGGTGGTGATGACATCATCATATCTTTATGCCTACAGTTGTAACCTTTTGTTTTTACTCTGGCTGACCGTCTGGAGAAAATTTTAGGTCCTTATGCCTGAGATAGTCATTTACCCCTAGTGGATAAACAAAGTGGATAAACACTGTACTATTCTGATTTGTTTCAGAGTAGCAGCCGTGTTAGTCTGTATTCGCAAAAAGAAAAGGAGTATTTGTGGCACCTTAGAGACTAACAAATTTATTTGAGCATAAGCTTTCGTGAGCTACAGCTCACTTCATCTGTAGCTCACGAAAGCTTATGCTCAAATAAATTTGTTAGTCTCTAAGGTGCCACAAGTACTCCTTTTCTTTATTCTGATTTGGTAGCTCTTTTCATCATTTGTGCACAGATATAAATGACTACACCATGTGCAAGATAGCAGGGAGTCCAACTCAGGTTCTCTCTCTCTCTCTCTCTCTCTCTCTCTCTCTCTTTTTTTTTTTTTAATTTACTGCTTATGAACAGATCTAGACTAATTGCCCTGGAGACTGAAGTCTTCTATCACCAGAATAGATACAGTACAAGTAGCAGCAGTCCAAGCTTCTCTACAGAGCCAAGTAAGCTCTGCATACACCATCTCTAGGGAGAGAGAACAATTCATTCCATGTCAACTCATTTCTTAGCCTCACTGCCATGGGTGCACAATGCCAGTTAGCTCGAGATTTTGATGGTGTTTTTTGGTGATTTGGATATCTGGACTTGAAATTACTGATTCCACACAGGCTTACAGGTCTCCATCAGACTTTCAATTCGCTGTAACCTGGTGACCCAAAGGTGAAATACTGGTGACCCAAAGGTGAAATACTGTATATTACATTACAAATGTTGTAGCCATCGAATTTGCCATTCTGTTAGGTTGTCATCTTAGTTTTGGTAAGTTTTTGTATCACTGAGAATGTTAAAAATATCTAAAATACAGGAAGCCTATTTTTGGAAAGAATGTAGTTGTTTTTATTCAGTGATGTTTGTGTGTGTGTTGGTGTGTTCCCTTTCAAATTGCCTATATGATTATTTCCTCTTGCAAAGCATTTGACAACTTCTGAGGTTTATTTTATGCACTAGTGTTACTGGGTAAAATTTTCAAAAGCTTGTAAGCAACAGCGCTGAGCCCTGTTTTCAAAAGTGACTACTTTAATGGGTCTTGGATTCCGCCTCAGATACTTTGGCACTTTTGAATATTTTACCCTTGAGCTTCCTTAGCAATGACTTTGCTTCACCTAGCATTTGTATCAAAGAAGTATTGTTATGTTTAGATAGATAGTTTCGTAGTTTGCTTCCTATTCTGAAATCCATTATAATCTCACAGGAATGGAGTATATATAGTTATCTGTACATTGCAATGGGAATTTGTCTTTAAGTTTGCTCAAAATATGAGAGATTCCATCTTTTGCTGTTCAAAACTGTAACTCTTCCCCTCATATCTGTTGATTTTTCACATATATCCAATATACATGGTATATGTGCATTTATTATTACTCTACTGTTGAGGTTTCTGTGGCTTGAACTGATTTATCTGCATTCCCTTTGTGCTGGGTTTTGCTATGATATTTATGCACTTAAAAACATGTTCAGAATGTGTGTATGTATTGATGTGTGTTTATGTACACAGATATACACACAAAAATATATGTATATATACACACATACATATTGTATATTGTCATGTAGTGAGGCGGAGTGGCCTTCCACTTACTGGGAGGCAGGGAGGTGGCACCGCTAACCCACTACAGGTCAAGATACGTAGGTGATAAATTTACAATGACATTTATCATGTATCTTTGACCAACTTACTTGCTCTCAGCCCACTAACCCATCTTCATATTTTTATACTCCAAGCATCTGAGCTGCTTCTAACATCTGCCATTTTAAAAAGAAAGTAATTTCCCACAATAGTAATTTCTGTTTCCTTCTTCCTGTGTGATTTTTCCCCAGAACTGTACTGGCTTGAGGGTCAGGAATGACAGTATTCAGTCCCGCAGCAATGATAAATCTGGTATCTTGCTATATATCATGGCTCGCAATAGAATCTTTATACCACAGGGAAGAGAAAATTTTAGCTGTCTTTTGGAACACACATCACTTGTTTCAGGCCTGGAAGATTCAGATTTAATAGAACTTAAAATTAATATAGAAATTCATAAAAAACTGTTTTAAGTAATTTTGATTTTTCTAACATTTATAATTTCATCTCTCTTTGAGGCATGTAGCGTTGGATTCAGAGTAATTTTAAAAATTAGCTTTACAAGTGGAAAGGTATGAAAAATAGTACCAATCACATATTTTAAAACTCTCTAAAATATTCCTAAAGTCGTTGTTCTGTTAAATAAATGTCACATACAGAATAGGTGATATGGTGTGGTACAAAAGTTTCACCCCACTTGTATTTGGGATGTCCTACATAATTTACATATGGCTTCACTATATGTAAATAATATGGCAACCCCAGACTTGTGCTAATGAAACCATCATACAATCACATCATGTATTATATGCAAAACACACACACACACACACACACACACAGCAGAGTTGGGCGTAAAACTGTTGCCTGAAGGCTTGAAAAGTGACCAAAAATTAAGGTCATGATACCAGCCTTGAGGAAAATGGTTCTTATAAATTAAACTCCACTCAACCCCCACTCACCTTAAAAATGTCTTTTAATGTGCTGCAGCTTCAGTTACTCTTTGCTGAAGCTTCTCTATTTTAGCTTACAGGGTCATGTGACCTCAGCCCATAGCAGTGTTTCAACAGTAGTAGCGACAGCCATCTTGGATAAATGTAAGTGAATTTTTTCCTCATTACTACAGTTTCTGTCCCTCACATTCACTTTAACATTTTGCTTTTACTCTGATTACAGTTAGAATACCTGGTAGCACTTCTATTTTGTGTCCAATAGTGTGGGTGACACAAAGTAACAGAGAGCGATTTTTTTTTTGGCCTTATATGTGCCGCAGCATCAGAATTACCCTGTGCTTTTGTGATATCTCAATTTTCAATCATGGTGGTCATGCAAACTTTATGGTACCAAAAGATAGCCTGTCAGTAGTTTTTTGGTGTCAGAAACTGTTGGTCAGCCAAGAGAGAAATAATATAAAAATACTTCAGGTTATATGACCTTGTTTTAGCCAGTTTAATACAAGGATAAAATGTATGACCATACATGTAAATATCTCTCTAAGAAAATACATCTTTAACTAAACCAGCTTCATAATTTCAATTTCATTCAGATTCAACCTTAAGTCTAATAATTCATTCTCAAGTTTGGCTGTGCATTCACTTAGGCATTTCATAAATAGAGAAGTAAATATTCTATCTATATAGTGGTGATAACCTAATAATAATAATCTCAGACACTTTATCCAAACGCACAATGTGGAGAATGAAGACCATTTGCCCGTTATTAATTCTTGTGGAATATCAAATACAACAGAGGTCATTAAAAAGTCAACATTTATCAACAGTTTTGCACTGGTGATAATGTTGATGGTGACTACTCTATAATCTCAGTTTGGGTTGAAGAGAATTGAAATAACACTAGTGACTGGGGCCATTGTGTCTGGTTACAATATTTGCCATTGAAATATCAGTATTTATAAGCAATTGCTTTAGAATGGTATCTGAGCTTGCACTTAAATCAGTATTTAGTCCTGTATTGGCCTGCATATGGTTTCATCATTTATGAATAGTGTAGCAATCCCAAACTCAATGAAACCATCCAACTGTCTCATCACGTTATATATATAATAAATACACACATACAGCAGAGTTGAGGTAAATGAATTTACTCCTGTGTTTAGAATATGAGCCATAAGTGTGTGGTAACTTTTTATATTAATGATAATATTTTCTTCTATGTGACCCCAAAGAGCTAAAAAAAAATTGCTGAGCATACCCAGCCTCTTTCCTTGGGTGGGATGCAATGAACTGCAAAGCTGATGTGAACAGCAGCTGAAAAGTTGTAGTTACATCTAACACCAGCAAAAATAAAAGCTCCCTCCCTTCAGATATCTGTCCTGCAAACATATCATTCTAACACTTATAGGGGCAATCTCAGTGCATTGCCTGCACCAAAATTCAGACCCTTAAAAATTATCTTAAAAATCGCTAGAGTTCAGATGTACTTGCTGTATTAACTATCCAGTAACTTGAAGTAACTGTATTGCTGTATTAACTATCCAGTAATGGATGCTATACCATATCATGTACAATAGGATCTAGAAGCTGCCTGTGTGGAAAAATGTATATTGAAATCATCCTATGGTTATCTTGAATTCCTATATGTATCAAATTCTAACATACCATAAAGGGTGGGCATAGCTGTCAACTAGATGTGGAAATCACATAGTAAAATAAATTGGGTGCACACATTTTATTCTGTTTGACCAAATCTGTATGAATGAAAAAAAAATTAAATTGGCCACAGATTACTAAAACACAGCAAGAATAATTTTAATCATGCAAAATAATTGCAAAGAATTCTCTAAGGAGGTAGGATTATTGGGAGAACCTGTACAAAATTTGGGAGGCAGTAACCTCAAGAGCAAACTAGTCTGTAATAATTACAGTGAATTTTAGCTTCATTTAATCCCAAAAGAAGAAAAGATTTTTGTGACCTAACGTATTTGTCGTTGCAAAACTGAGTTCATGAATGACCTTACAAACCACATAAGGTATAAATAGGGCCTTTTGGTTTTGGTTTTATTTAATTTTTCACAGGAATTATTACAATAAAAACAGGTGAAAATCAGTGGAAAAACTATTAATAATTTTTCTGGGTAAATATCAAGGTTTTCTTTTGGTGAACGAAAGGACAGTAGATGAATCAGTAGATTAATGCTTTGAATGAAATTCAATGAGGTTTGCTGCAGAACAAAAACAGAACTCAAAACACAATGCCACCTCAGAGTTTAAGAAAGCAATATATCTCTGATCCCCAAATAAAACTTTTAATTTGAATAAACAATGTACTATTTTAGACTTAGAACTATTAGCCTATAAATATTTACCTTTAATAATTTGATCACACCCTTTGCAGCGCATACACTCAACTTCATCCTTTTCTCCTGTTTTTGTTTTTTAAGAACTTTTGAATACTTTCTTGTGTTCTGAAATGTACTTGAAATGTGTACATGGTGGGCATGAAATTCATCAGTATGTTCAGATGCGCATGCACTTCAGAGTTTGCGTGCATGCCTGTTTGTTTATTGTGTGTATTTTCTAGACTAATACATAGCCTTACTTCAACAGGCAGCTTTGCATATACACACAGACTAATGCAGTATCATAATACATATATCTCAGGCAATATATTGTATTTTCCTAATAAAACAAGTTATTTTTTATATATTTGAATTAAACAAAATAAGGTGAAAATCAGAAAAAAACTAATAATACTTTTTGTAAATCCCAGAATTTTTTCGGTAAAAATTGGTTTAAACAGAAAACAAAGGGGCGTGGATATAGATATATACAGATATATACAAATCAACAGGATGTTTGTGCTGATATATCTATATAAAATATAAAGTGTTAATTTGTGAGATCATTCATGAACTAAGCCTTAGTGATAAATATATCAGATCAAGGAAAATTACTATATACTTACATGTAATCAAAGACCATTATTCAATGGAGCTCTATTCCAGTGTAGATCCAGTTGCAGATGCAACCCCATATGTGTTCACCTTGTGATGTGTAGCTTCTCTGGCATCTCCATTACATTTCACTATATGACCCTACTCTGTAAAATTTGGCAGCTAAAGAATTAACCCAGACTGATAACTGTCTTAGCCTTGCAGCAATAAACAATGTCAGGAAATAATACTAATACCATGAAGACGTGATTTAATTGTCTTGTTTAAACAAGGCTATCATCTGTATTCTGGTATGTATATAAACACTTTAGGCTATCTTTGAACTGTTCATAAATAGTTAAACTAAAAAAAATCCTTAAATATGTCAAGCATTTGTTTTTCTCTTTAACACATAGGATATTGTATATGGGATATATATATTGCTGCTACTTTAAAAGAGTTTGTGCATCTTTTATAATGCTTTAGTACATGGAGCAGAAACTCTGAAGCATAGTAAAAATGAATTTGTGAATCGGATCTATAGAAAGACTGTGTGAGTAAAAGCTCAGAAATAACTAAATAAAAACAGCCAGCCTCAAATTTTTGAAGATACACAAACTATAGTTGCTCAGAAATTCTCAGTGTGTTAATATAACTAGTTATGCAGTGTGTACAACCAGATAGACTTATAGTGAGCATAACTGTTACCAGTCTAGCAAAGTGATTTGCATGCCATTTTAAAAAAATGAACTATGAATTTTTAGGTATAACTGTGTTTATAATTGTCATTTTAACCTCTAGTGTAATAATACACATTTTCACCAGTATGTAGGCTAAGCCACAGTTGGTGATCTTGTAGGGATGTTTTGTCTAAATTCTACAGAATTTAATGGATTTTTAATGGAGTGGCAGTACTATATTTATGGTGACCCAAAGTTTTAAATCACTGATTATGTTATGGGATTTCATAACCCTTAATGTTAAATTTTGACATTCTTGGTACAGAGGAGGCAGAACAACGTCTTGATGGTTATAGAAATACATTTGTCTATCACCTGGGATTTCCAAACATTACCAATGCGCTGCTTTATTAACCATAATGGATCTCCACAGCTGGCAAGTTGTGCAGTAAGGCTATTTTAAAGCTTCACTCCTGTGCACATCCTTGCACATCACTACAAGTGTTGTAAATTTGACTTGTCCTGAAACCTCTTTCATAAACAATGCCTAGTGGAGTAAAACAGCATGAATGTGCCAATGATTATGGACATGTTTTTCAGAAAAGCTATCAGTGACATCAGTTCTCCTCTTCTGAAAATCAGGCCTTGTGTCATCATCTTATTAAGTATTAGCAGAAACGTGGTGTTCCATCCTTCAAACCCTTACATCAGAAACAAGGAAAGTATGGGTTCATGCTTTCATACATAAACTGAGGTGAAAATTACATCGGGATATGGTTCATTAAGCAAACTATCTTAGAGTGTGGCTTTGGTCATTGAAATGAGGTTGCCATTCATCAGTCCCAAGAGTGAATGGCTATGGCCTCATTGCTGGGCAAAGAAAGTACTTCAGACTCACCATTTACTTTGTATCATTTTATTTTTCTTGTCTATACAATTTCTTCTCTACCCTCTATACCATCCTGGAATTGAGTCCAGTTGTCAGAGGGAACTAATACACAATACAAAACCCCTTAAAATTACCTAAAATAGTATTCACGTTTGCATTATAATACAGCACAAGCCCTGCAAACTCAAAGCAGGGGGTGGGAGAAGAATTTAGATAGACTGATGGGAAAGGGTCCCACCTTCCTCAGGAATTGGGAGGGGGCTGGCTAGGAGAGAGGTAGGGGATGGCATCATGTGAGCTGTTGGGCAGGCCAGGGGGACTCAGATAAGCCGTTTGCCCCTGTGGACCTGGGAAAAGGTATATAAACCCTGCCCCTCCAGCCTGAGCCCCTCTCCCATGTGATTAGCAGGTTTTACCCTTCCATCCCTGGGATTAGCATAAAACCAGGGCTGCTGTTGTTGTTTTTAATTGCTGCAGACATTGCTTTAGTTGCGTTATTTGGGACTGGGGAGGAATTTTTTTCTCTCACAACCAGATTGGTTGGCTCGGGTCAAGTTTCTTTGCCTGCCACACAGCAACTCAGGGACTCAGTGGGGTAGGCCAGAAGATTAGGTTCAAGATGTCATAATTTAGCAGGTAACAGGTGTCCAGTGCAGATACTTGTTCAATAGGGTGTCTGGTTCCGTGATAAACCAGAGTTGGCAGTGAGTTAAAGGGAAGCTAAGCTGGGGAATGAGGTTGGCGCTCCTAATGTCTGGTACAAATCTTTCCCCAGCCCCTTAACCCACATCCAAGGGGAAGGCAGTAGAGTCCCACCAACAGTCTGGGGAGCTGATAGCAGGCCTTCACCAGGTCCAAATGATTAAGGAAGAAATGATGACTTGCTAAATGATAACTAGTTAAGTTAATAAAGTACCAGCCTAATTCAACCACATCCCTTGCATCATGTCTTTATTTCTGCATGTCCAGGTTAATGATTTTAAGAGCCTATATCTGAGCATCTGCCAGGGCTAGCAGTAGTGGGTGTCCCACTGGAAAGTTCCTGTTGTAGCCCAGATACAAGATATTGGGCCTTAAGGGCATAAATAGTACAACAATGAACATTGCTCATCTTTGTACCTCAGACCCAAATAATACCAGCTACTGACACATTTGGAAAGTTAAAGGTAGTCCTGGTGGAACTGGATTAGAGGGCAAAATGAGGATGAGGCTGTCAAAGATGCCTGCAGTTTATCACACGGCTCTGTAACTTTTTACACAGACGTTGCCACATATGTGTGTATTAATGTGCTGTGTGCTCTAATAATGTAATATTTAAGGTAATATTCTTGTACATACTTACTGCAATTAAGATCCAGTTGCAAAGTCAGCGTCTTAGGAACCAGTCTTGCTGCTATTGAAGTAAATAGTAAAATTCTCACTGATATCAGTTTGAATTGGATCAGGCACTTAGATACAAATGTGCAGCATCTTGTATTAGTGTGTGTACTCCTTTTTGTATGCCAGAATTCAGTACTATCAATTGTAAGAACAGTACACAAAAAATGTACTTAAACAACATATTACAGAGAAAGCATGATAAGAGTGATAGCAATAAGCATATATGAGTGTACAGGTTTCAGAGTAGCAGCCGTGTTAGTCTGTATCCGCAAAAAGAAAAGGAGCACTTGTGGCACCTTAGAGACTAACAAATTTATTTGAGCATAAGCTTTCATGCTCAAATAAATTTGTTAGTCTCTAAAGTGCCACAAGTCCTCCTTTTCTTTTTGATTGTGCAGTAATTATTACATTAATATTTCAGTAATTTTGTCATTACCAGTGTTGCTTCATTAATTTTCTCTTACTAAATTGCACTATTACTTTTTAATGCAATTAAATACATAGTGACAGAAAACAGGCAACCATGTTTATGTCAGCATATGAAAAAAATCAGTTTTGAATCTATTTAGAAATAGCTGAATCAGTAGTGCTCATGTCTACATTCTAAATACAACAATTTTTAATGGGAAATTAAACAGTTTACAGTAGTTCAAAGAAAGTAGATCTAATACTCTATAAAATAATATTTGAACTTCATTAAGAGAATTGCAGGATAGATTCAATAAAAACCTTTAAATGGCAAAATTCTGCATAAGAAACACAACAAAATAACAGGTTTCAGAGTAGCAGCCGTGTTAGTCTGTATCTGCAAAAAGAACAGGAGTGCTTGTGGCACCTTAGAGACTAACAAATTTATTTGAGCATAAGCTTTCGTCGGCTACAGCCCACTTCATAGATTCTATGCATCTGATGAAGTGGGCTGTAGCCCACAAAAGCTTATGCTCAAATAAATTTGTTAGTCTCGAAGGAGCCACATGTTCAACAAAATAAGAAATCATTAATACAATGTTAATACAATAACAATCAATACAATGTTAATACAACTCTGTGGCCCCAGTCCTGCAAAGAGTTATGCACATACTTCAAGTTTACATTATTGAGTAGTCATTAGAATTACTCTTATACATATAGTTAAAAACATGCATGGTTCATTGCCAGATTAGAGGTTTTAATTGTGTTTCTCTAAGAAATGGCGTGCAAGGTGTAATAAATCGAGGTAATTTATTTTCCCCCAAAAAACATATTTAATCTTTTATATATGTGTAGTGATGGACTTATTAAAATGCACACTAGTGCAAGAGATGTTATATAAAAAGTTTAAGGTAATAAAGATATACTGGACCAATATGATACTGAAATTGCAGTAAGTGTACAAAAATGAAGAAAATACTTCACAGAACACATGGTCAACCTATGAAACTCATTAACAGAGGATGTGGTGAAGACCAAAATATAAGAGGGTTAAAAAAATAATTAGATAAATTCATGGAGGATAGGTCCATCAATGGCTATTAGCCAAGATGGTCAGGGATGCAACCCTATGCTCTGGGTGTCCGTAGCCTCTAACTGCGAGAAGATGATGGGATAAATCACTCAATGATTGCCTGTTATCTGGCTATACCGAAAGAAGGACAGAATACAGGTCCCTCCAGCAAATCCATTGCCGGGACCTTACCATCCACCCCCCTTGTAGGAGGGTTAAGATGGGCTAAAGAATGGGGAATTGGCTCCCTGCCGTACCAATCATAGGAGTCCCCAACCACTTCCCATTCATTCCTTTAATGAACACCACTTTTAAGTCTTTTTCAAGCCATTTATCCAGTCATTGTATCGCTTTCCTATGGAGTACCTGCACTGGACATCCACCCTACACGTAAATAATGAGTTGCAACATACTGCCTACTACCCTTCCTGCCACGCATGAACAGAGCCCTTCCTGGACCCTCTGTGGGGTAAGTGAAAAAAAAAACAACAACTGCACCTGCCAATCTGGTAGTAAAGGAAAAATTCCTTCCCAACCTCCCTAAAAAAGAGGCAGCCAGTGTAATGCCCACAGCAGGTCTTGTCCAAATCTGGTATTTTACCACTTAGAGGGGAGGGAGGGTGGGTCCTGCCTCAGCCTGCTCCATGTAAAAGGGAGGCTTCAAGCACAGGGTTGCCCCTTGGAAACCCTTCATTCCTAGGGGATGAGTCAGTGACCATGCTGACCCCTTTACAGCTGTTTTCATCTCCCACCTTCCAGCCATAAAGCACTGTTCCTTTCTTCCAGCCAGCCAAATCACCCATTCCCTCACTCCCACTCCCGCTTAAAGGTGTGGTGCAGTCATTCTGTTCATTCCCTCTGAGCTGAAGCATGTGGCATTGGTCGCTGTTGGAAGACAGGATACTGGGTTAGAAGGACCATTAGGCTGACCCATTCTTATGTTCTAATATGCTACATGGCTCTGTATGTTTCATCCTGTAAATGTTGCAGGATGAATTAGATAAAATGAAGGTAATCTTCTAACTTTACTTAAAGATTCATACTTAAAATGAGTGATTTTACAGCATATATTTTTCTGTTTATGTGCTTGTTGATTTTAAAGAGCCTTTTATTATGCAAATGTGTAATGACAGCTTTATATTCTGTGTCATTTCTGAACTAGAATTTTTCATGTTGTTGGAATAGTCCCATACCTCATATTTATGATTTTCACAGTTATTTTGACATCTCAGAACATTAGTATATCATTAAAATGATAAAAGGGAAAAAATCATATGCATATCACATTCGAAGTTTTGAACTTAAATGTTTCCTATCTCTACCTTAATCAGTGTGTCACCAGAATCTGTTTCCTGACATCAAATGTTTGTATGCTTGTAACTTACTTAAGTTAATACTTGTAATCTATTTCTGAGTCACTAGATCACTAAAATTGTTTGCAGTTTACTGCTGCCGCAGTGATTGTATGAAAATACTGCAAGTGTTTAAATTAGTTTGTGTGTTTCAGCAGCTTAATTATGGGAATATCCCGTCAAGAATAAGTTCAGTCCTGCTCCCATTGTAGTCAGTGGTTTCCTGTTCATTTTGATGTGAGCAGGATCAGGTCTACTGGCTTGTGTTTTGGAAAGCCTCTTGCCACAGCTGATGGTGATGTGGGAACGTGCTATTTCGGGTCAACAGTAAAGGGTTGTGAGGATTTCAGCAGCTTTATAAAAAGAAAAGGAGTACTTGTGGCACCTTAGAGACTAACAAATTTATTAGAGCATAAGCTTTCGTGAGCTACAGCTCACTTCATCGGATGCATCCGATGAAGTGAGCTGTAGCTCACGAAAGCTTATGCTCTAATAAATTTGTTAGTCTCTAAGGTGCCACAAGTACTCCTTTTCTTTTTGCGAATACAGACTAACACGGCTGCTACTCTGAAACCTGTGAGCAGCTTTATACACTCTGTCACCTAATCACTGGAAAGTGAAGCTCTGATCTATAGTTTAAGAGGACAATGAGCTTGCCTCTGTACACAATATTGTAAGACTATGATTAGAATACTGTATCAGGTTCTTGCATCCTTCAAGAATGATGTGGAAATACTGAAGAGTGTTCAGAGGAGGGGTAAAAAATGATCCGGGGCTTGAAAACAAAGCTAACAATGTGAGGCTGAAGGAACTCAACTTATTCAGTTTGTCAGAAAGAAGATTGAGAAGTGATTTGATCACGGTGTATAGATACTTACACCTGGCAAAGAAATATGATGGTTGGGGGCTTTTTTATTGTGCTGCCAAACGCATAACAAGATCCAGGAGCTGGAAGCTGAATTTCTTCGAGTAGTGTCTTTCTGGGTACTCTATTTCAGGTGTGCATGCACCCATCCACCATTTTAGTCTCAGTGCTCCCAGGCCCGAAGCGCAAGGTGGCCATGGCCCCAGCGCCAGCCGCCCCAAGTCCTGCGGAAGGTCGGCCAGCCCCAGCCCCAGCCAGCATGGGCCAGGGCATTGCATTGGGAACTACAGGAGGTGGTCTGGGGGCAGATCATGGGCAGGGCCACACCAGCGTGTTTGGAGAGTGAATTCTGTGTTTGCACAAATTGGGTATTTTTACAAGACATGGGCAGATAAGTGCTTAATTGATTATGTGTGTGCATCCAAATACTTGGTTGCATGTAGACAGGATGGGTAAGATTCTCACATCTTGTAAGAATTGCAGTCTGGGAGAGGGGATACTAATGTGGTTTTAAGTCACTTTTGTACCTCCTGATCCTGGGCTGCTCCAGTGTCTGGAGCTGCCTCTGAGTTCAACTTAATAGTCTTGCCAGCTTCCCCAGGCTGCCCTGTTCGTGGCAGCACTACTCAGAATCTCTGCAGCTCTGTGTGATGTAGCCCAGCATGGACACACACCTCTCACTTCTCAGTTTACCCTGCACCAGGGCTTGTGAGGTGGTCCTTGGAAGGCAGCCTTATGGAATCCTCCCCTAGCCAGAACTGGGGATTTTAGAGTCTTTTTGAGCCATGCCAGTCCTTTTACTTAATGTATAGAGGCCAGAGCAGGAGCAAGGCTCTCACCGCAGATTTTTATACAAATAACCCTGGGCAACGTGTTTTTGAGCTTTGAATGCATATTTGTTTCAGTTGATGAAGAAATCTAACGTGGATTAAATACGCAGAAATGTATTCCATCAGAAAATGTTAAATGTTTTTAATCAAACCCAGAAATTTTCAGTGAAACATTCCCTTGATTGGAAATGAGCTTTTAAAAAGTGAGATACAAGTTTGAGAAGAAAAAGTTAGCTTTGAAAAAACAGGCATCAGTTTGGGGTCCTGATTCAGAATAGTATTGTTCCAGTTTCATGCAAGTTTAACTCCCCCTGAAATCATGAAAGCTGGATGATGGAATCTCACATCGATGTTGATGTATGAGAATTCAGCAAACCCTATATGTGAACACGTATATGTGAGATGAGACTAATGTGAAAACTGCAAACATGGTTACATGCGAGACAGACAAGACTGTTCACGACCGTTGCAGGCTGTCATATCCATCCTTTGTCCTGTTCATGTTTTTCACATTAGGTGTTAATGCACCTTGCTTGAACGTGGTTAACAGTGATATGGCAAATCTGCCACCTCCTTGCTCTGTTATGGGCTGTTGTTTCCCAGTTGCTGAGGTCAATTTGACATGCTTTCAAGTTTGACTTCAGTGTGTCTTTATATCATTTGTACGGGCCACCATGAGAATGGGCGCCTAGATTTAGCTGACCATAATATATGGCCTTGGGTATTCTTGGGTCGACGATATGAAAATGCCCAGACCAACACAGCTGAGCTTTTATGGACGTGCTTTGAATGCCAGGCATCTGACAATGATGAAACTGGAGTAACACTGTGGTTAATCAGGCCCTAGAAGTTACTAGCCAAATCATAGAATCATAGAATATCAGGGTTGGAAGGGACCTCAGGAGGTCATCTAGTCCAATCCCCTGGTCAAAGCATGACCAATCACCAACTAAATCATCCCAACCAGGGCTTTGTCAAGCCTGACCTTAAAAACTTCTAAGGAAGGAGATTCCACTACCTCCCAAGATAACTCATTCCAGTGTTTCACCACCCTCCTAATGAAAAAGTTTTTCCTAATATCAAACCTAAACCTCCCCCACTGCAACTTGAGACCATTACTCCTTGTTCTGTCATCTGCTACCACTGAGAACAGTCTAGATCCATCCTCTTTGGAACCACCTTTCAGGTAGCTGAAAGCAGCTATCAAATCCCCCATCATTCTTCTTCCACAGATTAAACAATCCCAGTTCCCTCAGCCTCTCCTCATAAGTCATGTGTTCCAATCCCCTAATCATTTTTGTTGCCCTCCGCTGGACTCTTTCCAATTTTTCCACATACTTCTTGTAGTGTGGAGCCCAAAACTGGACACAGTACTCCAGATGAGGCCTCACCAATGTCGAATAGAGGGGAACGATCACGTTCCTAGATCTGCTGGCAATGCCCCTACTTATACATCCCAAAATGCCATTGGCCTTCTTGTCAACAAGGGCACACTGTTGACTCATATCCAGCTTCTCGTCCACTGTAACCCCAGGTCCTTTTCTGCAGAACTGCTGCCTAGCCATTCAGTCCCTAGTCTGTAGTGGTGCATGGGATTCTTCCATCCTAAGTGTAGGACTCTGCACTTGTCCTTGTTGAACCTCATCAGATTTCTTTTGGCCCAGTCCTCTAATTTGTCTAGGTCCCTCTGTATCCTATCCCTACCCTAAAGTGTATCAACCTCTCCTCCCAGTTTAGTGTCATCTGCACTATAAACTATATAGATAACTATATCTGGTACATTTATCCATCAATATTTGTTTTTGCTTTTCTCTCATCGCATTTTCTCACCCTCCAAATTTGACAACATGGGATGAGCAAGAAAACATTACAAATACATAATCAGCAGAAAAGTTGTGTTAACATTATTAAAAAGCTATAGTATAGTTTTAACAGCTCATTACTCTATGGCTTATCAAATGAATGGCTAAAGAGATTACCAATAATTTTATCCATCTGTTTTACCGCTTATTAGACATTAATCTAGAAATAGGTGAATATAATTTAAATGCTTACCATAATTCTGTAATTTTTTTCCAAAAACTTTTTAAGGGATTTTGATTACAAAATATATGTTTAAAAGAAACCCAAATGTTTACTGTCCAGTCATTTTTTCTTTTTTAGAAAATTACTGTTTATGCTGTTTACACAGGACTGTTTCGTTTGGACTACAATATAAAACACGTGTATTAATTCACTAAAGATCCATTATTCCAATTTCCTCATGTCCAAGTAACCCCACTTTTCCATTATATACCCAAAAGGAGCATGAACAATAAAAGTGCTAACAAATTATTCCAAACTCTGCAGCAGTATTTGTCAAACTTAAACTATTAACAAACTCTTACGAAATTACTATAGCAACTACACATTTACATAGCAGCTCACACACAAAAAAATTCCCAGACTTGCCAACAGTCATGTGTTTCCTCAGATTGTCCCACTATTACCTCCACATTCCATTTAAATTATTCTGTGGGAGCAATGTTACTTGAGTTTGTTTAATCTGTGCTTGCTGCTACCACTGGAGTAGAAAGCACTGATCTGACTGCTAAGAAACCAGTTGGAGACAGCCTCCTCTTCTTGTTCTCCTTGTCATCAGCTTTCCCACACTCACTGTACTCATTTTTTTTTATTATTTTTATTTTTTGGTCTAAGGGCACATCTATACTTAGAATCATAGAATATCAGGGCTGGCAGGGACCTCTTGAGGTCATCTAGTCCAATCCCCTGCTCAAAGCAGGACCAATCCCCAACTAAATCATCCCAGCCAGGGCTTTGTCAAGCCTGACCTTAAAAACTTCTAAGGAAGGAGATTCCACCACCTCCCTGGGTAACGCATTCCAGTGTTTCACCACCCTCCTAGTGAAAAAGTTTTTCCTAATATCCAACTTAGACCTCCCCCACTGCAACTTAAGACCATTACTCCTTGTTCTGTCATCTGCTACCACTGAGAACAGTCTAGATCCATCCTCTTTGGAACCCCCTTTCAGGTAGTTGAAAGCAGCTATCAAATCCCCCCTCATTCTTCTCTTCTGCAGACTAAACAATCCCAGATCCCTCAGCCTCTCCTCATAAATCATGTGCTCCAGCCCCCTAATAATTTTTGTTGCCCTCAGCTGGACTCTTTCCAATTTTTCCACATCCTTCTTGTAGTGTGGGGCCCAAAACTGGACACAGTACTCCAGATGAGGCCTCACCAATGCCGAATAGAGGGGAATGATCACGTCCCTCAATGTGCTGGCAATGCTCCTACTTAAAATGCTTCATTGGTGCAACTGCACTGAGACAGCTGCGCCACGGTAGTGCTTAAGTGAAGAGGCTCCTATGCTGACAGGAGAGCTTCTCCTGTCAGTGTAGTTAATCCACTTCCACAAGAGGCAGTAACTGTGTCAGTGGGAGAATCTCTCCTACCAATGTAGCGCTGTCTACACCGGGGTCAAACTCAGAATAAGTACATCACTCAGGGCTGTAGATTTTTCACACCCCTCAGTCATGTAATTATACCAGTGTAAGTCTGTAGTGTAGACCTATCCTCACTGAAGAGTACAGAAGGCAGAGTGGATTAGCTGGCTGAACTGAACCGAGATAGGAGGTGGCTTGTGATGCCAGTGCTGACTTGCATGTGTTCAGCAGTGGTTGCTTGTGACAGCCCCTCATCCTCTGGACTAATGATCCAATGACAGGTGAAGAATACTTCAGAATTGCATGTGGGTGCTTGAGAGATGGGGAGAGAGTGAGAGTGGAGGAAGAGGGACCTTGATGCGAGGGAGGGAAGGGGATACATATAGAGAGGGACCCCTTGTTCTGGGAGAAAAGGGAACTTCAATAGAAAATATAGAGGCAGAGTGAGGAAGGAGGTGGGAGAAAAAGAGAAGAAATTCTGGGGATGAAGAGAAGGAAGAATTGGAACATTTTGAAGAAGGGAGAGAGCTTTTGTGGGAGAAAGACAAGTATGTGGGATTTTGATCCTGATCCTGTGCCATTTAAGACCATGGGCGCTTTGTCACTGACTTGAATGAGCAAAGCATCAAGTTCTTTGAGGGGAAAAAAAGAAGGAAGGGGAACCTGGGAAATTGGGAGTGAGAAAGGAAATCAATAGGAAAGAGGGAAATGGAAAGACAACCCATGAAAGTGAATGAAATAGAATGGAAAGGAGAACTGGCGAGAATGGAGAAAATGGAATACACGAGTTACAGAAAAGAATGAAAATCAGAGATGAAAGGTTTCAGAGTAGCAGCCGTGTTAGTCTGTATTCGCAAAAAAGAAAAGGAGTACTTGTGGCACCTTAGAGACTAACAAATTTATTTGAGCATAAGCTTTCGTGAGCTACAGCTCACTTCATCGGATGCATTCGGTGGAAAATACGGTGGGGAGATTTATATACACACACAGAGAACATGAAACAATGGGTTTTATCATACACACTGTAAGGAGAGTGATCACTTAAGATGAGCTATTACCAGCAGGAAGAAGGGGCGGAAAGGAGGAAAACCTTTTGTGGTAATAATCAAGGTGGGCCATTTCCAGCAGTTAACAAGAACGTCTGAGGAATAGTAGGGAGTGGGGTGGGGGGAGAAATAACATGGGGAAATAGTTTTACTTTATGTAATGACCCATCCACTCCCAGTCTCTAGTCAAGCCTAAGTTAATTGTATCCAGTTTGCAAATTAATTCCAATTCAGCAGTCTCTCCTTGGAGTCTGTTTATGAAGTTTTTTTGTTGAAGGATAGCCACTCTCAGGTCTGTAATCGTGTGACCAGAGAGATTGAAGTGTTCTCCGACTGGTTTTTGAATGTTATAATTCTTGACATCTGATTTGTGTCCATTTATTCTTTTACGTAGAGACTGTCCAGTTTGACCAATGTACATGGCAGAGGGGCATTGCTGGCACATGATGGCATATATCACATTGGCAGATGCGCAGGTGAACGAGCCTCTGATAGTGTGGCTGATGTGATTAGTCCCTATGTTGGTGTCCCCTGAATAGATATGTGGACAGAGTTGGCAACGGGCTTTGTTGCAAGGATAGGTTCCAGGGTTAGTGGTTCTGTTGTGTGGTGTGTGGTTTCTGGTGAGTATTTGCTTCATGTTGGGGGACTGTCTGTAAGGAAGGACTGGCCTGTCTCCCAAGATCTGTGAGAGTGATGGGTTGTCCTTCAGGATAGGTTGTAGATCCCTGATGATGGGTTGGAGAGGTTTTAGTTGGGGGCTGAAGGTGATGGCTAGTGGCGTTCTGTTATTTTCTTTGTTGGGCCTGTCCTGTAGCAGGTGACATCTGGGTACTCTTCTGGCTCTGTCAATCTGTTTCTTCACTTCAGCAGGTAGATATTGTAGTTGTAAGAATGCATGATAGAGATCTTGTAGGTGTTTGTCTCTGTCTGAGGGGTTGGAGCAAATGCTGTTATATCATAGAGCTTGGCTGTAGACAATGGATTGTGTGGTGTGATCTGGATGAAAGCTAGAGGCATTTAGGTAGGAATAGCGGTCAGTAGGTTTCCAATATAGGGTGGTGTTTATGTGACCATCGTTTATTAGCACCGTAGTGTCCAGGAAGTGGATCTCTTTGCATATGTGACAGAAGTCCCAGGGATAGGGTGACCAGATGTCCCGATTTTATAGGGACAGTCCCAATTTTTGGGTCTTTTTCTTGTATAGGCTCCTATTACCCCCCCACCGCCATCCCGATTTTTCACATTTGCTGTGTGGTTACCCTACCCAGGGATGGCTGATTATTTTAGGCTCTCATATCAAGAAGCCTGTACTTCTGTACACTGGTTATATCACTGAAGATGTTTTGGCTTCTTGCTACTTTTTATCATTAGTTTTCTCTTGTTGCTTTTTTCCTCCCCTTGCTGTTTTTGTCATGAGTCTTTGTGAGACTGTCACTTGGTGTATCATCATTTATTGGATGGACATTTGTTTCATGGTCTCACTCTTGTCATCCAAGAATTGCGTCCCAGTATTGGCTCCTTGCTTTAAACATGCCTTTGTATGTGATTCTAGGATTCATACTGAAGGACAGATTTCTCTACTGTTGGTGAAGCTGTTACCCCACTCTGGTTTCCATTGAACAATTCCTCCTATTTTATCAGTATTCTTAGTGTATTTTTAAATGAGCAGTGTTCATATTGTTCAAGCAGGTGCAGTTGCTGGAAGCTTGCTAAATGGTTTTGCCTTCTTCTTTGGTTATGTGGGACAGCACTTCTATTTGAATGGGCAAACAGCTGAATATATTCACATGCTGCATGGTACCACTTATGAGGCTAAATACAGCCCTGGCTTATTGACATCAGTAAGATTTGTGCCTTCTTATGCCAAGGCTAAATTTGATCCAGAGTCTTTTTTCCTCTAATTTTCCAGTACATTTTTACCTCTAGGAAATAATACACAGCATTAGTTACAGTGCAGCCTGGTAGTGCAGTTTACTGAACTCCGTTTAACCCAAACCACCAGTTAATTTGTAGTGAGCCTTATCATACCAACCACTGGCCTTAGGCTAGCCATAATTTTTTCTTCACTGCTCATCCAGGACTATGCAATGCCAGAACAATATCACCTGTCAGCCAACACTGTAGACCATCCAGCTTCAAAGAAGCCATTTTAGTTGGTGACTCTTTTCACAGTCCTTTTAATATCTGCAGAGTTCACTGGCAGTGGAGAGGATTAGCTCTAGGCTTGAGGAAACCTGGAGCATCCAGAAGAGAAAGTGCCAGCTGGCTTTGCATAAACTGGCTGGCATCCTCTAAAACTGGAGAAACTGGTCTTGTTGAGGAGAAAGACTTTGAAGTTTGCATTTTAGGATCAATGAACCCTAAAAATAGATTTTTGAAATCCAGCTCCTCTATTTATCTGTTTCTGGTGTTCCCAAGACCATTAGAAAATTAGGATTTCACTTCATTTTTATGCTGATGCCCTGTCAAATTATGCCAGCTCCACATAATACTCCAGTGGTGTGTCCATCTCCTTCTAATGATATTAAACTAATGGTACATATCAGAAATTATAGTCCAAAAGTACCACCAAATGATATCCATTAATTAATGGGTTATGAGGATTTTTCCAGGTGTCTCTTTTGTATCTGATTGGCTTGCTTAAGCATGTTGAAACATTGGGATCCGTAGAACTATGTTCAGAAAAGGGTATACATTTCCTTAAATTTTGTAATTGTTTCCCAGCTTTATCTCCTCTTTATGGTAGATCCTGCGGATAGGTAACGAAGAACAAGTTACTTCATGTGATGCTGGGAGACTAACAGAAACACACATCTTGCTATTAGCACCTATTTAGAGCTGTAGAATCATGAGACAAACAATTCTGCTTTTTGATATTCTTGTAACTCTCATGGATTCAGTTTAGCTCCATGTCACTACAGATGCCATGAATATCTGACTGGTATATTGGTACATGCATCCATGAATTTAAATCAAGAAGAAGAGAAGAGATATTAAAATACTATTACAGATTTTTATTTTCTTAATATCTGCAGTAACCAGTGTCAACTGTGGTAACAGAAAAATATTGCTGTTCTGTTGCTTTTGGGAAAAATATAAATAGACAAAGATAAACATATGTAACTCATACTTGATGGAAACCACATCCTGAAAAAAATCTTTCCTAAACCCCCTCTTCTGGCCTTCAAACAACCCCCCAGCTTCTCCAAGCTCATCATCAGAAGCAAGCTCCCTACAGACCAGGACACACCAACTCAAAGCAACAGCAGACCCAGCCGGAACAACAGATGCCAAACCTTTACACAGATCTCCACTGCTAAGATGATCAAATTGCCCACAATACATTTTTCAAGATCCATGGGTCCTACACATGCCTATCACAACATGTGGTGTACCTCATTCAGTGCACTAAATACCCCGGTAACAATGATGTCGGTAAAACCAGATAATCACTACACTCTTAAATGTACTCACACAGAAAAATAAAAGAAGACTGCATCACCTGTGGGTGAACAGTTTTCACAGATCGATCACGCTATATCTGATCTCTCAATCCTCGTTCTCAACGCAAATCTGTACAACCTCTTCAAAAGACAAGCCTGGAAGTTTAATTCATAAGTTTGCCAGACACTAAAATTCTCAGATTGAGTAAATACATTGAATTTATGGCTTATTGCAACTATTAACAACCCTCCTCCCCCAGTTGCTTTCCCTTCCTTCCCCCCATGACTGAAGGAGTGATAATGGACTACTTCACCTTGAATGGTCCCTTGAAATATGTGTTATCTACTTTTACTAAGCAATCCGTTCCACCTTGTATTTATCTGTGACACTGAGGCTATGTCTACAGCTTATGACTGCATAATTTATGTTGCTCAGGGGTGTGGCTTATTCACAATCTTGAATGACATAAATTATACTGACAAATGCTGGTGTGGACAGCACTTTGTCAGCAGGAGAGCTTCTCCTGCCAGCGTAGCTTCCGCATCTCACAGAGGTAGTTTATGCCAATGGGAGAAATCCCCAGCAGCTTCCCCCACTTACTCCCAGTGTCTCCCACCCACCAGCAGCCCCGCCAGTCAGCGCCTTCCCCTCCCTCCCGATCAGCTGTTTCGTGGCATGCAGGAGGCTCGGAGGGGAAGAAGGGGGGGGAGGCGAGAGGGCATGGCAGGCTCAGGGGAAGGAGCCACATATTAACTTCTGAAGAGCCGCATGTGGCTCCAGAGCCACAGGTTGGCCAACTCTGCTCAATATTCATGCCAGAATCCTAACCCAGATTTCATTCAACCCTCACTCAGACAAATTCATGAAAACTTATCAATCTGAATATTGATGGAAATTAGAAAAAAAAAGATTTAAACATACAATAGTGACTCATAACTATAAAAGTAAAAATAAGGAATCAAGACTACTTTAAAAAGTAAATAAAATGTTTGAGCCATTCATTTTTATTTTCCTCACTCCAAAAGTCTGCTGCTCATCATCTGTCCTCTATCCCCTACAGTGTCTTTATAGTCATTTCAGTGGCAGTGGGGTTCAATCACAGGTCACCTAGAACAACACAACACAGATCTTTCTGGTGTTTGGTGTTTTTGGGGATGGGGATGTAACAAAAATGTTTACTCCCTCCTCTCTCCCAAATCCTCTGCAAAGTATCCTTGGGTTGCTGTTATTGAGGTCTGTGATTTTTTCGGCCAGGGGAGGAGGAAAAAAACAATTTGCTGCCGCAGCTGCTGAATTCAGCCTGGTGGCTCATATGCTCAAGATTGTCCCTGGGTAGGTGGAGTTGCCACTGCTATCATTGTTATCTAGCAGAAGAATTGTTTCATGCCTGCCTGCTTTGAGCTAGGAAAGGAACAGAAGTTTCTTTTTGGTGGGCTGGAGGTAATAGAGTCATTTGCCATCCATCCCTTTCCTTGTGGTAATAACTCTTGAAGGCAGTCCAGTCTTGTACTCCTTGAAGACTACAAGAGCAGAGCTGAGGGCATCAATACATCAAACTGCACAGAAAAACCTAATGTAAAGTGCAGGTTGGAAGTTTACTGGTGGTGATACTTGAGATCTGTTGGGAGGGCTGTGGATAGGTGGATGGGATGGTGGTACTTCAGATCTACTGGGAGCTGTGTGTATTGAGGGGGCAGTATTTCAATAGGGTTCACATAAGGTTTGCTTGGAGTTTGGGGGTTCAAATAAAAGCACTGAAAAATCTTCCAGTTTAATTTCCTGCAGCAATAGAAACCCAAATCAGAGAAATTTGATGCCACGTTTTTTTGAGCAACACAACAATGCTGAAGTTATCCCACACCCTAGCATCCTTCACCAGTTTTCTCCAATATCCATGTGAAATGAGTAATACTTTTAGTCACTCCGATACATCTTCAGAAAAGAACTTTTAATATGCATGTTCAAGAGAAATTGTCTGTCTGTGACTAGTTCCAGTCCAGTAATTTTTTTTTGCTGAGGATCTCAGTCCACTAGAAACTGAATTTGAAACCACCATCAAACAGTTATTGGATGATGATGATTTTTGGTCACCATTGATTTGGGTAAGATTCACAGTGACAACTTAGAGTGATAGGTTCCATATCCCCTTACCCATATCTTGAGTCCTTAGAGGCCTTTAGGGAACTTTTGTTCTGTGAATGTACATTGCAAACTGGAAAATATATATTAAATGTTATTTTATTTGTTGTTCCTAGGAAGTTTGAAATTCATGTCCTGATCCTGGAGAATTTACATATACATTACTGTATAGATGAATCAAAAGTAATCTTTTATATATCTGACTTTGTCAGAAGGGAAAAAAGGCACAATAACTTAAACATGATTAGTGTGTTGTGAGAAAGGAAATATAATGCATCTGATTGCCAATGGGAAATGTCTTTAGTCTTTTTCCCCTCCAATGTGCTGGTTTTTAGGTTTAAAATGTACAGTATTTGTGTATATGTTTATTACTGCCATAGAAGAGGTGAGATACAATGGGCAGGTTGAGTTATTTCTAAGGATTCTTATCCAGTTACCTGGAAGTGGCCATAAAGTGCTAGCTAAAAGTACAAAATTTGAAATGTATTATTCTGCACTGATTAAGTTTACACTGAAGAACCTCTGTACACACTGACCATGGCTAGAAAAATGATATCACCAAATCGGAATGCTTTTTCATTCAGTTATTGTATTATATCTAGTGTAGCAGGAAATGATTTTGCATGACAGTACACATGTAAATGTCATTGCATATGTCATTGACGGTGTATATGGCTGTTATGCAAGATTCACAATGATCACATTGGAGAAAACTGTCTCTGTTACATTGAATAAAACATGCCTAGTAAAAATTGCTAGCAATTTTTTTCTAGACATATAATGACACGGGAAGAGTACAAAACAAAACTACCAGAAACAAACCATTTCTCAAGCAGTAATATCCAGAGGACAAGTGATCTAAATTGCTGTAACAGAGAGAGTTCATCATTGCACTGCAAAAGAACTTGAAATATAACCTAAAGGCAAGTGAAATACTGATTCCAAGCTTTGAAATAACAGCAACAAATTTACCTACAGACAGAAGATGCATGGAAGCAATAAACGAATTATACAAGTCTTACACATGCAATCTGATTATTCTGACCAAAGTGTTAATTGGATCCTAACTGCCAGATCTGATATCTGCAGTCTTGTAGTCGGAAACCTTTCAAAGTGATGAACTGTAATTCACTGAGCTGCTTGAAGCACTTGTAATTTACTGCATGTCATGCTATGAAGAGCCTGACCTAATGGACTTTACATTACCTGTAATGCTGGAAACCTTTCAGTGAAACTAGTTTACCACTAGTAATAGTGAAAGTCTATTGAGTCAGAGGGAACAAAACTACATCTTAAACACTGTTTTATATCCATATAAAAGGTTGGTCGTTAAACAAAAGATGAGCAACTCAAGGAAAGTCAAATATCTAAACCAGAATATTTCTCAGTAGTGAGGTGTCTGGTAAATTTTAAATAAAGTGGAAGTGACTAATATGAAAAAAGAGAACCTGAAATAATTCTGTAATCTGACCTAAATGGTGTGGAATATGGTGTGCTTCGAATGGTCATGCATGAAATTCTCTTACTTACAAATGATATGTTTAAAAAGACGTGGTATGACATAACCATTATAAACTTCTGTATCTTAAATCAATATTCAGAGAAATCCAGAATATAAGAATATGCATAGTTATTGAATGCTAATTACAGCCCAAATTATGACTGCCCCAAGGTGGGATGGTGGGATCTAGAGGAGGATAAGGAGTATCTGTCTTCCTAGCACTCCTGTCAGCAATAGACAGTACTGCTTTAATATAAGGAACATCAGCTAGCGATGCTAGCAGAGAGGGTAGGTCTAGACAAATTGGGAGTGCCAGGACATTGGCGCTGAGGGTGGGCACAAGTTCTCTTTCGATCTAACCTATCTCTGGTATTTTTAGGGTTTTCACCATCACAGTATCTAGCCACTTTTCCTAATGGTGTTGCAAAGATTTCCTTTACCATTTTCTCCCTAAAAGCATTATGCCTGCTCCTACCCTATGTACTGTCATTCAGGTGGTGCACCTAAACCTCCATGCCTCCCAAGCAACTCTGGTTCTAGACCTTTAATTGAATCGTAAATATGTAACATATTTCTTGTGAATAAAGGAGTATAGTATTCAGTATATATGGGCTATCAAAACATAGGATCAAATTCTCTATTGGTTTATATTGGTGCAGCTCCAGTGAAGTCAAGGGAATTGCACCTGTTTACACCAGCAGAGAACTGGGCGAATATTTTTGAAGGTTATCATGTATGTAACATATGCATCAACTGTACTGGATATATTGTAAACCTCAAATATCATTATCCATTATAATAGATTATATTAAATATGATGTTTAATACTTGATACATATGTTTTGAAAGTGAGTATGAATTTATCATAAATACTTTCTTCATTAAATCTAAGTTACATAGTTAG
>NC_050068.2:304803309-304823309 GCF_009764565.3 Dermochelys coriacea
GATAAATGAAGTAAAATCAAACTCCTTCACAATAGGGTTAGGGTGACCAGATGTCCCGTCCCGAATTTATAGGGACAGTCCTGATTTTTGAGTCTTTTTCTTATATAGGCTCCTATTGCCCCCACACCCATCCGATTTTTCACATTTGCTGTCTGGTCACCCTACAATAGGGTAAGCCTAAGCAGTCATGTAAGTTGCCATTATGGATTCAAATTTGAAGCTGCAGTAGCTTCCACAGTCACAGAGCCCAAAGTTTTCTAGTCTTCTGTAGTACTGTGGCTGAAAAGGCAATTTTAGAAAGAACAGAGCATATGGAAATTATTTGGTGTACTGTAATCTCCTCTGTATTGTATATAACTCAGAAACCTTGAGGACATCGTATAACAGGTCGTGGATGTAAAACAGATATGATGTGCTTCACATTGTCTTTTTTCAACTGCTCTTGGCATTTGTATTTGAGGTTTGTTGACTTGCTTGTATCGAGGGCTATTTCTATGAATAAAGCTAAAATTTGCCTCCATTTAATTTTTAAAAAATCATTCAGAAACACTAAAAACTACAGATATGAAAAGCAAACAAACATATACATAATTGTAGGCTAAAAGGGCTAGTTTTCCAATGTTCTGTAATCCTAGACAGTGCACTAGCAGCATCCCACCAAAGCAATAGAAGTGCAAGTCTATGGATCATTGAAGACTGTGAAATTTACCAATATATTACAATTACAGAAACATCTATGTGTAATAACTTTACAGTTTTGCAGATTTACCATGAAGATTAATGGGTATTCAATAGCTCTCAAAATGGGTAGTTTCTTAGCTGTAGGTAAATGGTTGTACACTGGATATGGTGCTACAAGTATTAAGCATGTTTGGATTCTCACTCAAAACATTTTAAAGGCCATATTTAATGTAGCTTTTGTCAGTTTCTTTGCTTCTGTGTTTTTATCCAGTACATTTTAAAAAAAGGCAAATTAGATTGTTTACTTCTAAAGATATAGTTGAAAAACAGAGAAAACTATTGGAATGGGAGAACTTATATGAAGGAATAAATTAACAAGGCTAGTCACCTAGAGCACAAACAAGTACAACCCCAACGAGACTCACAATGTACACTACATGAGCAAACAGAAATGCGAATTGTGAACTGGCAGGTATAGACAGTTCTTTAGTCCATAATACATCTGTCTCACAATCTGCTTCATATTATGAGTCAGATTCTTAGCAGTTTAAACCAGTAAACCACTCACGCTGAAGTTAATAGTGTTGTGCTGATTTACATCACCTGAGAATCTGGGCCAATATATCTATATTGGTTCAGGTGAACATGTAAGAAGAAGTGTGACATAGAGAGGGAACACAAGTATGGCAAGGCCTATGCCATGTGATATAGTTTATAGGTAATATATTAATGGATAGAGAAACTCCTCCAAGGTTTAAAGGTTAATTTAGTGGTTTAATTGTTAGAGGGCCTGCCTTTCTCTCTTCCTTTTCATTTCAGTTTGACTTATGTCAGTTAGATGGCAGCAGTGAAGCAAAATTCATGAAAGAAGGCAAATTCAGACCTGGAGTAAATAGCTGAAACTCCCATCAACTCAGGCTTGAATTTGAGTTCGTACATCCCAAAACTTTTTCAAACTGGTTTGTCTTCTCTCTGTGACTTCATAAACTTAGAACAAACAATGCTGTAAACAGACGCATCATTTTCAAAAATTACAACACTTCTAACCACTACTAAATAACTTATTGTAAGTGGATTGTGTTTTTGTCTCTGCAACTTTTATTTTACAGTAAGCATTTCTGAAATATTTTTATTAGAGTTATTTAACTAGGATCTATACACAAGAATATTAGACTTTTTCATTATTGCGGTCACTTTTACAATCACATAGTAATACATTTATATTCAAATTCTGTACATAGCATTACTGTAGCTTGTCAAGTGTAACATTCAACATTTTTAGATCAAAGTAAATGTGAACCAATGATGTTTTGTTTACTATTAGATGAATTGGGGTAATTTTACTATATTTTCTTATAAACTCAAAGTTCAGAACATCGTATTCATTCCATTTCCATTTTCTTTTATATAAAAGTTTTGGTTTGCACACAGCCGTCATCTTCCACAGAATAGATTATTTTACCAGATATGTTAGGAAAACGTTGATCATTAAGACACATTGGGATTCAATCTATTAATAATAATATCCTTTGCTGCTTTGCAAAGTACCATAATGTCCTGAGAACGTATGGCAAAACAATATTTGTATTAATGATTGCTTTTATTTACAGTAAAAGTGAATTGTTTTTTCTAGAAAAGAAAGTGATTGCTTTTTTCAAAGGTTGCAAACTTGGCACAGTGACAAGCTATTTGATTATGTACTGGTTAGTTGAAGCAACGCCATCAGACTGTGCATCTACAGCAGACGCTGAGCACATATCTCAGGCTCTTACACAAGGTTTCTCTCTCACACATAAACACACACCCTTGCTGTCTGCTTCTCTCTCTCTCTCTCTGACACACACATACGCGCACACACTGACTCTCATTGCACAGCACACAGAAAAGAAAGTGATACCCACAAAAGAACCTTGAACAAAAACATTCTCCAAGAGTTTAATGGACAAACTTTACATTGGCTCATGTGAAGATTTCCAAGCTTTTGCTTTTAAATCAAGAAATCCTGAAAAAATACAGTTTGTCCAGAAAGGCCAGGGTTCTAGGATAATGTCCCTTCTTTCACTGAATATATCTGTGCTGTTGTTTTTCTGTACAATTAACATTTACTAAAAGAACAAACCTAAGACGAAAGGTTTTCTTATATTTAAAATAAAGCATTGTACATACATTTTGCTGATCTAGATGTCTGTATTGTGTATGATGTATCTGTATTGCTTTCAGATGCGTAATTTTTTATGTTTGTTTTAGTCATATCTTTTGAAACAGTCTCAATAGGTTTTTCTATGCGTAACATTATGACACTTGGTAAGATGATTGATTATGAAGTGTTGAGAGCCCTACCGTGTGATCATTTATTTTTAAATACA
Organism: Dermochelys coriacea; assembly: GCF_009764565.3. Classification (NCBI taxonomy): domain Eukaryota; kingdom Metazoa; phylum Chordata; order Testudines; family Dermochelyidae; genus Dermochelys; species Dermochelys coriacea. The sequence continues at coordinate 304,806,357 of NC_050068.2, forward strand.
CATTTATGCTAGCCAATGTTTAAATCTCATGCAGTAATACATAAGAGATGTGAAACATAGAGCTTGAGTCTGATCAAATCTGATGCCTCTGGAAATAGAGTGCCACAGCATTGTTGTCTTAAAATAACAGATTTTTACTGAGACTGGAACTTTACAGTGATAAATACTATGGTCCATCTTTGGTACAAAATAAAAAAGAAGACATACAGCTGTTACGCAGATGAGCTAAAATGTGTGTGATGATGATATCTTCCTTTCTCTGTGCAGGTGCCTGTGTCAGTGGCCATGATGACTCCCCAGGTGATCACCCCTCAGCAAATGCAGCAGATTCTCCAACAGCAAGTGTTGTCTCCACAGCAGCTTCAAGCACTTCTTCAACAGCAGCAAGCAGTTATGTTACAGCAGGTAATGTGGGTTACCTGCTTTGGATTGTTACCATAACCCAAAGAAGTTTCTTAGGTATTAGCTGTGCTTGTATGGGACTGATTTTCTATTGTTTCATATTTCTTTGCTCAAGAAAGTATGAAAAAAATGAATGTTCAACTTCCTAGTCTTCAGATTTCTTACTGTGACTGCAAAAATGTATCAATCTACAGGCAAATTTGAAACATTAAATGCTGTGTATAAAATAACAGCAATGGCAGATGCGTTATGAACACTGAGCAAATCAGTATTTAAATTTTCATGTGCTTAGGCACATTTGAATTGTAGACTTGCCAAAGGAAGTGTAAATAGACTTGTAGATAATGGTTACTTTAAAATTCATAACACTTTAGTACTCCCTTTAGTCATATAAGTGGAATGTGCTTATGAAATTTGAACTTACCAGCTTGTTTCATTAAAGGTGAAAGTAAATTCCTTTGTTTATTTATTTTCCTTCCAAAAATTTGTTCCAATAGGGATTAGAAAAAGGAGGGATGATTACATTTCCCTCAAGACAAAACCTGGCAGCTAAACCAAGAATCAATGAAAATTCATGCTTACAGTAAAGACAGTGTCAGTGCTCAGTACATCAATACAACATGGCGTATAATTTCAACTATAGTTTGGGGTTGGGTTATGACAGAGAAAATAATGTGTCTGTTAATCTTATTTCTTTCATGTTTAAACACTTTGATATCTAGTATCATGATCATTACAGGCAATTCACCTTCAATTGCAAATCTTGCATCCTGCTGCACAGGCTGACAGATTAATTTTTTTTTCCCTAAGAAATCGACCATTTGTTTGGTCTAACTGACTTCTTGCAAGTGGTAGAGTACAGCTTCGAATTTGTTATATTGGATATATGAGGAATGTAGGTGTAATAATCTGGGGAGTTAATTTGGCTCGGCTGCATTCCCGTTAGAATATAGATTTTCTATACCCTTCTGTTTAGGATATTTTGGAATCTGCATTGGAAAATTTCAGAGCCGCCTTGGAAAAAAATGTATGTAGATCTGCCTCTTCAAATCAAACACATTTTTGTTATGAGGTGAATCTTAATGGCTACTCTACCATGTGCCAATCTAGAGGAGTTTAGGAGATTTATAATACTTGAAACTTTTGCCTTTATTTATTAAAGTCAAAATGGTTTATTCAGCAACAACTACAAGAGTTTTACAAGAAACAGCAAGAGCAGTTACATCTTCAGCTTTTGCAGCAGCAGCAGCAGCAGCAGCAACAACAACAGCAGCAACAACAACAACAACAACAGCAGCAACAACAGCAGCAGCAGCAGCAACAACAGCAGCAGCAACAGCAGCATCCAGGAAAGCAAGCAAAAGAGGTAAGAGCTGTGAAACTCGCTGATACAGATTAGCTTGGGCCTGAGAAGGGGCATATACGGGACAAGAAAAGTTTGAGGTCTTTTTTGAGAATGAGGTTCTTCCTATCAAAGATGTATTATTAACGGGTTTTTTCCCTGTGATTAATAACGGTGACAGTACAGTTCTGCCACTCCCTCCCATCCTTTTTTTTTTTTTTTTTTTTTTTTGGAGTATGGGATTTGAGGATTACAACCTAGTGCTGCTGTCATCTAATATTCACTAATGAATCACAGTATACAAAGCGCAAGCTGTGCGGTGGACAAAGTACTGATTATCTTGTATTCACAGAGAAGCTAAATTGGTGAGGGAACCTTACTTTCCTCTGTGGTACAGCTCAGAGAGCATGCAAATTTAGCCCATTGTTTAAAAAAAAATGGTGGAGCACAGATTTCAAAGTCGCAGGCCCCTGATTAATGAACTGCTACTGCAGGTTTGGAGTGGCGAGGAGAAAGTTACAGTTTGATGTGCTCATAAATCAACCTGACAAGCTGGTTTCTCAGGCCTAGCTTGCACTTGTCAGCCAACTGCATCAAATATAAACATAATACAAACAAAACATGTTGAAGTAGTTAAATTGATCAGCAGGTATCCTAGACGTTGTCTTCAAGCTGTCCATTATGCAAACGTACAGGAAACAGTTCTGACCTCCTGAGGCTTTGTTTCTGTTTGGATTTGTGAATAGAATTTCAGACAGCCATCAACTACAGAATAGAAATTGCTCCCTTATTTCTCCCGAGGCTCTGGGCAATCCACATGACTTGCTCCATTATGCAGTCTGTTTTCCAGTGAGCGCATCAGAAGTTTCTCTTTTCCCCAAACTAAAAACGAAAGGTCTTCCATAGCTGCTTGTCTTTCTCTGACATGTGACTGCCTTCTTATACCCCCTGAGTCTAAAAAAACTCCAGTTTGTCTTGTAATGCCTCACAAAATTGAAAAGTTGTACTTTTACTTATAATAGGCCACTTCTTTGTCTTGAATGTGGTACTGATTTTAATATTCCAACAAGAGAAGAGAGTGAGCTAACAGGCAAGTAAAATGAAGGCTACATCCCAGTTTACTAATAGATCACTGGAGACCATATTCATGGGCCACTGCGGACCGAACTTATTCAGTCGGAAAAACTGAATGGAACAATTGAATCACAAACTGTTGTAAAGAGTTACGCTTTTAGCATAGATATATTTGTTATCATCTGCCATGAGCTGATTTTTTTTTAATTTCTGAACAGCTGTTACCTACGTTCTCTTGACCCTTTTCTGCAGTGTATTATTAATTGTATTTTGCCTTTTTTCCCTAACAACCTAGTAGTTTGGAATAAAAAATAATGGAAAATTTCAGATGGTTCCACTGTCTGCATATTCTATAAATAATAGTATTATTTAATAACTGAGATGAAAGGGGAAACAAGTGGAGTTTACATTTTGTTCTTGCAGCCTTCATTGCAGACTTTATTCTCTGCTGTGTTTGTTTGTTGTTTTTTTTTTCCTAGCAGCAGCAGTTGGCAGCCCAGCAGCTTGTCTTCCAGCAGCAGCTCCTCCAGATGCAACAACTCCAGCAGCAGCAACATCTGCTGAATCTTCAGCGTCAGGGACTCATTTCCATTCCACCTGGCCAGTCTGCTCTTCCTGTCCAGTCTCTGCCACAAGGTATATAAACAACATATGACTCAACTTATTTCTAATTCACAACTTTTTTTAATCATTCCATTTTGACCTGAACTTCAGAAGTTTCCTTTTATTGCATTTAAACCATACTTTAATAATAAACTATTATTGTTAATATTATTGCACTACCTAGTTTTCTTGAGGCTGATAAATTTTACTACATGCTTTTACTAGAGAAAACTGCTTTTGAGTGGTTTTTCTTAGGTATAAAATGCATATTTATTAGTCTTATATGCTGAAAACAATTTCTAAGGGCAACACAATTCAAACACCATTGATTTACACTGAGGAACTACAGAAAACTGATTTAGCGAAAATGTAATCACTCCATTTAACATAAGTGAACAGATACAAGCAAGAGTGAGCAATTGATATAAAAATGGCTGTTTACAAATTTATTCTTTTTAAAGAAATAATAGTCGCCTATTTTGTGTAATTAAAAAAAATTGTTGTAATGCTAAATTGACTTATTTGCTGGAATTTGTTGGACCGAATCTTTATATCTCATGATTCCTTTTCTTCACCATCCTTTGAAAAACTTAAATATAACAATAATTTTCATGTCAGTAAATTGTGATGTCACTAATGGAGAATTGTGACTTACATATAATTACAAGAAGAGAATGTTTCAGAGTAGCAGCCATGTTAGTCTGTATCCACAAAAAGAACAGGAGTACTTGTGGCACCTTAGAGTCTAACAAATTTATTAGAGCATAAGCTTTCGTGGGGTACAGCCCACTTCATCGGATGCATAGAATGGAACATACAGTAAGATAGATTATATACATAGATAGATAGATAGATGGATACGCATACAGATAAGTTGGAAGTTACCATACAAACTGTGAGAGGCTAATTAGTTAAGGTGAGCTATTATCAGCAGGAGAAAAAAACTTTTGCAGTGATAATCAGGATGGCCCATTTAGACAGTTGACAAGAAGGTCTGAGGATACTTAACTTAAAGGAATAGAAGGGAATGGTTTTGGAAAACACTCTTTAAGACTTTGTCATTGGGACCAAGATTTCTGAGTGTAAAATGTTAATGGAAAATCTCCACCACTGTCACTAATACAGTAATGATTCAGTATTTAGGCATTTTAAGAGAAACGGGGGGACTCAGATTTATGAAAGGTAAATTTACTTAGGAATAAATACTGTGGGAAGGCCAAAGATTTCACATGTTAAGAACTCTATTCTGCCATCACCTATGTGGCACATAACTTTAGTTTTTGCTTACATTACAGAACAGAGATAAGTTATAGGTCTCTTTCACTTAAATTATATAATATCTGCTCTTTAGGACCCCTATCCTTCAATAAGTTCTCTGTAAGCTGTGTCCAAGTAGAGTTTGCTTGATTTATATGACACTTTACGTGGACATAAGGGTTCATTCATGAGGTACAGATTGTAAGACTTGAGACCTGGAAGTTAGATGAGCACAGCGGTAGTGTACTTCATACAGACAAAATGGGGACGGAACAATGTGGGGTAAGTGACAACTTAAATATAGTGTCCCAGCATTGCCAGCTGTCACAGTTTTGTTATAAATCTTGTGTTTTGGCCATTTGGCATTTTACTTAAAACTCCATGTCACTGAGTGCTGGCCTTGAGGGGGTCTACTTGAGGTCCAGCCTACCTGTGACAGCTCTGCTAAGGAGAATGAACCAACCCAGATCCACCTATTGATAGTTAATTGTCTAAGCAGTTGGGTAGCAGTTAATTAGGTAAGGAGCACCTGAGCATAATAGCATAATAAAGGCTTGTGAGTGCTCAGTCAGCAAGCCCCAGAACAGAGAGAGATCCTGAGGAGAGAGGAAGTTACGAAGAGCAGAGGCTTATGGAGAGAAGGAACAGGACCAGAGAGAAAGTGCTCCCAGGCAAGGGACTGGAGCAGCCCTGAAGAACTGGGGCTCCCAAGGCTTCTGGGCTTCCTGCCAAGAAACTGGGAGTCCTGGCTCCACACAGGTCTCCCAGGGGCTTTCAGTCTCCCAGCTCCACATCAGGGAGTCTGGAAATTCTAGCGTGGTGGGGCTTCCCCAGAGCTGTAGACCCCACAAGCCTGAGGTCCCTGGCTCTGAAACAGACCATATGGTGGGGCTGCACAGCATTCCACCAGGCAAACTGACAGGGTTCCATCAGAACCCTGCCTGAGATTTGGCAAAAGTTCGTCAAACACAACTCACTTTTGTGAGAAGTTTCGGGTTCAACCAACAGGCATTTCCTAATTAAACCTTAATTATATGAGAATCTCAGCTTTCATTTTTTTTAAAAAGCGTAAATTTCTAGCCTGTATGGTTACAGATAGATGCTTGAAAATGTGACCCAAGCACTCTGTAAAGGCTTAAAAACACAAACAAAAATAACCCCAAATTTACTATTATATTAAATCTCATGATTTTTACAATCTTGACTTATGATTTTTGAATGCTTCAGCTTGGCAATACTGATTTCTTTTTCAATAAAGCACCATGAGATTGGGGGGGTGGGAGTACTTGAAGTGAAATATCTCTCTGAACAGCTTTACTTTCTGCATTCCTCTCTTATGCCATGTGTTGCAAGAGGAATTCCTCGGGTTTTCCCTAACATTGAGCGATCCCCCTAGATTTCTCTAAAAACTCACACCCAATTACATTGATAGTCATATATAGAGTCATAAGACTGGAAGAGAGCTCGAGAAGTAATCTAGTCCAGTTCCTTGCACTCATGACAGGACTAAAGTATTATCTAGACCATTCCTGACAATAGTCTTAACACAACAGTCATTCACACATTTCTAATAGAAAAACAAATATAAAATAATACTCTCTTTAATGTTTTTCTTTTAATAGTTGTTTTAGCAAAACTATTAAATTGTGCCTTAATTCCTAATTCCCCCTGAGTATGCCTTCCTAGAAGGATTAGCTGTAACTGAACTAACAATGAAAAAAACTACTAAAGAGTTAAAATATTAAGGGGAAATGTCTGCATTTAAAATATTTCTGTAATTTTATCATCTAAATTAAGTAAACCTCTTTGCTTTGCATCTGTTCTGTGCTTTTGAATCAGAACAGATACTGGTCAAGGACTCCTCTTTTCTCTTTTAGCTCTGCTATCCATTTTATAGGGTGCAGGGCAGAAAAGGGATGGAGAAAGGAAATGCAGAAACATATTTTAATAAAGAAAACAAGGAAACTGTGGTTTAAAAAGTAAATATGGGGCTAGATTTAGGTAGGCACAAAGGGGCAGAGAATAGGCAGAGCCTTAACTCTGTGCACACCTCCAATCTGTTGGCCAGCATAGAAGAAGCTAGAAAGGATGGAAAGAAGGACTCTGCATCTTGTAAAGGGCTGTAGCAGATTATTTCCCTCTTTGGAGCAAAGAGTGAAGAAGATTAGGAATTGTGACTCTCAATCCAGGTTCTTTCCCTGGGCTTCTCCTGAGACAGTGCAGCTACATACTGCCCCTTAGACAAGGATGTGCTTAAACTACAGTCTAGCTTGAGTAATGAAATCAAAAATAATCAATTGTCAGTCAGATGAGACAGGCCTACATAGCAGTCACCCATATAAAACATCCTCATACTATTATCTTGAACCTGGGAGTTCTTCCTGCCCCTGGCTTAGAGTTAGTGAATATGGAATTGTGTTTCTTATGAAAATAAAGATGTCTGCACTTAACAAAAATCTATGTCATATATTTTCTCTTGTGGTGCAGAGTAAAACTCTCAGCACTAAAACTTGCTGGAAGAGAAGGAGTATATGTGGAATGCAGTAGAAAGACATTTTGTACTTCAAATGACTAACTATCTATGATACAGGAAGGACTCTACCCCTTATACAGAAGGGAATCCTCAATTACTATATTGGAAATTCCAGATGTCTTACACATCCATAAAATCCTTCTAAAGATTATTGGGCCCCTGTGTAATTCTCATGTCTAAGAAACCACTATTCACATGCAGTGTTTGAATATGGGGCTGGTGAATAGTTCTGCACTTAAATCCCTAACTTATCAATATAAAGATATTTGTTTCCATTTGGATAATACAAACTCTTTTATATGGATCATATTTGAAAGATGTGATAAACTGAATGAATGACTAGCAGATCTGAAAGGCGCAAGGAAATTCTTGTTTATAACTCAAAAAGATCAGAAAATATCCATTTAAAATACAGATTGTCAATGACAATTGCATAAACCGAACATGGTTTTTGCGTTCACTAAACCTAAATAGAACAACTTCCTAAATTTAACTGTGAGGGGGCAGCAGATTCAAAATGCTGTGATGCTTGCCCCTGAAAAATAGCACTTATGTTGAAGTATAACTTCTACCGTGTCATAACTAGGACATTTATAACATTTTCTAGATGTTCAGGTGCAACAAATAAGCTGTTAGAAAGAAGGTGTAATTTTAGCATTAACCTTGTAACAAGATACAGTCTTTCCACTATTGAATGCCTAATAAACTGTGTCTCACAATGAGAAACTTCTATATCATGCTACACTGATGCTAGTTAAATGCAGAAGAATTTAATATCAATATATATATATATATATATATATATATATATATATATATATATATATATATATATATATATAAACTTACTGCTGATCAAGCTATGTAGGAGAATTAAACATAGTCACAGGGATAGATTTTAAAATCACTAAGAACTAAATAAATAAAAAGGAGAATGGAGGAAGGTGAAGAAAGAGACTTATTTAAACTCTCCTCAAAATACCAAGCATTCTTTTGGGTCCAGTACAGTATTAAGTGACCTCATGCTCTATTAACTTCCTTACTTTTACATTCCTGTCCTTTCTCCTTTTAACATAAATGGTGCTGGGAAAAGGCAAATGAAACAAAGAAGCTCAAGGACACCTTGCTAAATACACCAGAGCCAGATATTTGGGTTCCCCAAAACCCAAGCAATATTGGCAGACCCAAAACTTACTGGAAATGCAGCTCAAACCACACCTTAGCTATAGAGCAGGTAGTGTAGGGCAGGAAGATGACCACTGGATGCCCAGGAAAGTGTTAAACAGGGTGGCACACAAAAGCCAGTCGGTTCGCTCGATCTCTCCCTCCACCCCACTGATTAGGCCAATGAGCGGCAGAAGGAGTTAGAGAAAGCTCTCCCCTTCACAAGCAAGTTTTCTTGTGCTTGGAATGGGGGAGGGACAACAGGAAGAAGAAAATGTCCCAGCACAGCCAATCTTATATTCTCCCCTCAGGACCAAAGAAAGGCCATCCACCTGCTGCTCCAATCAAATTTCCTTGCAGCTGAGAATGGAGAAGACATTTTCATTCAAATTTTTAAAAAAATATGTTTTTATCTTTAAAAAAACAATAAAAATGAGGAATTATTTCACTGACAGAGAGTTAATGCTGCAAGAGAAAGGGAAATATTTTAAGAGTGTTTAATGAATGATTTTTCTCCCTCTCTGAATTGACTCCATTACTGTTTGATTTGATCTGTGATCATCATATTAACGGATGACTACTTTTTACAGTAATTGCATGAATTATTTGCAGAGTTGCTGCAAACTACCTTATATAAACTGTGTAGTAATTACTTAACATCATTAGAAACAGTTACAACTATTGCTATCAGTGTCATGTTATCTCTTGTTACCCATAGGCCTGATTCAGTAAAAATAGTAAGTTTGATTTCCATGCTATACAAACTGTATAAACTCCAATTTTTGAGATGTACATCCCAAATCAACCTTTTTCCCCCACATTGTAATTAACCCAGAGCAACACGTTTGTTAGTATCTAAGGTAGAGAATAAGTAAATATAGCAATTATCATACAGAATAATGGAATAAAAAAATAAGATCCCAACTTCCATTCAGTTGGTTTCCAGGCTACCTGGACAACAAGATATTCCTGTGAATAACTAGCGAAGTGTGCAGTTTGGCTTCCATGGCTTTGCATGCTTCCTAATAAGATAGTTGTTTACAGATTTTGAAGAACATACTTTATTTTTCAGTGGGTTTTAAATTGCACCAATTTTTAGCAATGTGAGCTCATGTACATTCAATATAAAATATTAGCTAACAAAGAGCAAACTTGCTAAAAAGTCAGTGAAAAAAAATTTCTTTATCTCCTGAAAAGGAATCTCATTCACCCACTAAAGCCACCCGCTCAATCAAAAGCCTGAACGAATAGATGAACCTTTCATCATTCTCAGAAGGTCAATAAACTGAGCTTTGTTAGAACATTAGAACATTGAGGGAGAAGCTAAATCCAGAGTCAAAGGCCACCCACTGAAAACACCCTTCCTTTCCACCACGCAACTCTAGTTACTGTGAGCAAGAATGTTTTAGTTGATTTCAATTGTTGAGCTGATACGTAAAAGAGAGGTAGTTATGATAGCCATGACCCAAACCAAGCCAGTCTATATAGATCAAATCCACCAGTTCAACTGCATGGAAAAACAAATACCCAGAAATAAATTGGTAGGCAGTGCAATCTACAAAGCATGGGTGTGATAACAAAGTATATCATAAAAATCTCTGCTGAGTTAATGAGCTTTCTCATTCTGCTCTACACGTGTTGGAGTAGTTTTCAAAGGTAAACCTATCTGGTGGTGACAAAATCAACAGATGACTGTGGCAAAGTTTACATCTGAGAAGAAATGTCACAACCTCCTAAGTCAGATGCAGATGGGCATGGGAGGGGAAAGTGATCATATTCTTCTTTTACCGGTGTTTTGCAGTCCTTTCCTGCAAGCCAACAACTTGTGTTGGAAATTTCTATACTTTCTTACAAAATGTATGAGTGAAGGACAATACTTGACAACACTCTCTCTTATCATCTATAACTTCTATGGGCCAAACACAGGCACTGTAGTCACACAATCCTGACCACAAATGTAAGAATGCAACATATAAGAGATTTTGGTCTTTATCTCAGGCTGAATCCCTACTGTGCTCAACGTGGCTCACAATTGGGGGACAGGGCAAGGGTGGCTTTAAACCAGCTTTACAACTCTCCAATAATGGGGTTAATCAGGGACTAGGACATTCCCAGTCATATATTAAAGAAGCCTCAAGGATTCTCTGAATTATGCCAATGACCCCAGGAGAGACTGGTGAAGCTGAGGCATAGGGACACCCCTTTCTCCTAATCAGGCCCTCCAGTCTCCTTCCAATAACAGGGTAGGGAGAAAGAGTAGCAAAGGAGCTGCCATGATGACACTACACTACTTGGGGATTCATCCATTCAGAGTGAATCTTCAGGGGGCCAGTTGTGTTGCCTTTTTGGCTGATTGGGGGACAGACCAACTTGAGCAGTCACAGTATCGGGCCCTGTGTTGTTTGTTAGCATGGTTATTCATCCAAAGAATTGGTTTTTTTGCCCATTCAAACTACATTTTAAACTAGGTAAATTTTGTTAATTAAACAATGCTAGTTAATAGATGGCTGAAACTATTAAAGTTTGTCTTCACTGATTCACAGATTATGCCCTAACTTTAAACTTGTTGCAATCCCATTGATTTCAGTTTGGTCCATGAGTTCGATTTGACTTTCATTTAAAAAGAAAATTAATGCTTGCATCTTTAGTGCAATCAGATATATTTTTCTATTTCCATTTCATAGTTGGTTAAGCAGTACTTCTGAAGAGCTGAGTGAACTTTGGATCCATTGAGTCATGTCTTTGTATCAAGAAATTGATTCTACAGACAGTGAAAATCTCCTTTAAAACTCTCTTTAATAGTTGTTTTTCAAACAGGAGTTACCAGTTAGTCTTTGTAGTTTGCCCTCTTTGATCCTTGAACAAGTGTTTTAAGAAGATGCATAATCATATTAAAATTAGTGATGTTTTTTTAATTGACTGTAACACAAGAGAAAAGAGCTAAATTAATTGGGTGCTGGTAGAGGAAAAATGAAATTGTTTTACTACATGTCGATTGTGCTGGAAAAACAGCATCACCTTTATTGTTGGCATTAATCCATTAATAGCACTGAGCTCATTATATGAAACTCTTACTTTGTTATATTAGTGGGGCTCTCTTTCGTTTTATAGCTGGCTTAAGTCCTGCTGAGATTCAGCAGTTATGGAAAGAAGTGACTGGAGTTCACAGTATGGAAGACAATGGCATTAAACATGGAGGGCTAGACCTCTCTACTAACAATTCCTCCTCTACTACCTCCTCCACCACTTCCAAAGCATCACCACCAATAACTCATCATTCCATAGTGAATGGACAGTCTTCAGTTCTAAATGCAAGGCGAGACAGGTAATTCTGATGAGATTCCTACTGTGCTTATCATCTGACCTAAACTTTGCTTTTGTTACAGTTAGGATCATACCATAAAGACTGAGATCATTATTTTACATAATGAGTTGTATTATTTGAAATCACAAGTTTCTTCGCTACAAAATCAGAAAAAATACAGAATACTGAAGGTTGATGAACTAGTCATAATTTTTCCAATATGTTTAATCACATAGCATGATTTTCACCAAACACCTCTAATTTTGCAAGTGCAATTATGAGTACACAAATAATGTGCTTTCAGTTTTGCACCCACCGTGAACTTTTGATACTACTGGTGACAGTTAGATATCCAGTAGATACCGGTAATTTGCATGTGCTGGCTGGTATTTGTAGATGCAGATTTGTAGGTGCTTTGCAGGCAAACAACTACATTCACAGAATTAGAAGCCCTGTTGAGGCCTACAGTATTAAATCAGTCAAGTCACAGAAAGTGTGAGCAGGATATCTAACAAATTGAAGATGTAATTCAGCTTAAAGAGTCCATACACACTATTGCATAGTTAAATTTGTGCTGTTTAAAAAATATATATATTTGAAATTTTGAGGAAAGCACTAAAGAATAAATAACACAAAAGGCCAAATTTTGCACTTATGTGCACTGAAGTAATTCCATTGACTTAATTCACTGGAGTCATTCCAGTAATTACTGTAAATTGTGACATTGTAACACAGCAGAATTTGGCTCTAAGTGTTAATATTATAAATATGCCTTTTCAGGCTCAGTGTATAGATATTCTTGGCTCCTCCTTGTTACCTTTCAGCACTTAAAATGACTGATATTGATGATCTCTTATGTAAGGTAAATTTAAACTTGGCTATTACAAATTCTAAATAGTAAACAATTGTATTTTCAAAGAAATAGCCCCGTTCATTATTGTAACATTTAAAATAGGATAATTATAATTTGATAATGTCCAGGGTCTTCATCTGAGTATCAGAGCAGTTTTCTGTTAACTTTATTATTTCAAAAATGGAACATCTCTGGATACTTTTATGCTGTTATTTTAATTAAGATTAATGTGATGATTATATTTTGGAGAAGTTGGTTTATTCCTTTGGTAGCTAATACTTATCTCTGTGAGGGGGGAAAAAAAATAAACCTCTTTGATTATTCCATAAGGATAAAACTATTGCAGACTTTTATAAAAAATGACATGGAATATGGGCTTGTTTTCATGAAACCTAGAGCTGCTAATGGAAACAATGATTGTAAAGGGAAATATTTATTAATTTAAGTCCCTTAATATATAAACCCCCAGAAAATATAAAAGATTGTACAGTAACATTCACATTATTCATAAGTTCGTGCTGTCCATCTTAAATATTTCTTTTCAGAATTGATCATTTCTGAGTGTATTTTTTATTTATAGGTAAAATGTTACGCTGAGGTCATATGGCAGAATTAGCATATGATATTATACAGTCATCATATTTTTTTCATCCTTTATTAACAGTCATCTTTGGCTCTATTTCTTCTCTAATTGGAACATCATCTAGCCTTGGCAGTTGAACTATTCAATAGAAAGATTAAATTTTTCTGACTGCTCTGAGCTGAATTGACCTGTTTTGACCTGTTTGTCACTGATCGTAACCTGACAGGCGCTAGCAGCCTCCAACGATTATGGCTTTTGAGATTAATCTGATGCCGTATTCTTTTGCTATAGCTCGTCACACGAGGAGACTGGGGCCTCTCATACTCTCTATGGCCATGGAGTTTGCAAATGGCCTGGCTGTGAAAGCATTTGTGAAGATTTTGGACAGTTTTTAAAGTAGGTTGATTTTTATTCATTGGATAAAGGGGTTGTTTAAGGCTAAGGAATGATAAAGATGGCTAGCAAAATTCTACTGTAAAGCATATCAGAGTTCATGTGTACAGTCTGAGCAACTGGATAATCAAGGCCATCTGCAGACGGTCAAATTGTTATCCTTTCTTTCATGTAGAACACTTTTACAGGCCTTTCAAAAGCACAGTGTTTAATCCTATTATTATCCCTTTACTAAAATGGAGTCTTGGAAAATTTGAAGGGATGCTTTGGTTTTATGTTTGATAGCAAAGGTATGTAAAAAATACATTGTAAATTCGGATAGGTTGAGTAAAGCATATAGGTACACATAATATGTGCATCTGTGTGCAAACAGGATTTATGTGTGTGCAATATATAACAATGCACACACCGTTTTAATGTACCAGATGTGTCCATTTAACCCTTCTTTGGTAACTTTAGCCTTGCCTTTTCTCTTACATGTGCATAAGATGCATACAACTAAAAACACTTGAAGGGGTGGGTTTACATCTTTCAGTATTAATCATTAATGAAAAAACTTTCCAGTTGCAGTTATTAGTTTTCTAAATAGCTGCCTAAATCTAAATGTTTTGAAAATAGATTACATAGCTCTCTAACAGCTTAAAAGTACAATAGATTTTTTCCCCATTTATCAATTTCTTGGCAATTCTGTATTCCATGGTATTTGCCACAGAAATGCTGAGCCACTAAATATATTATGTTTATAGTGTGGACTGGGTTTTGTCAGAATAACCATATTATTTTTGGCATGCAACCGATCTTAATAGAAAGCTACAGATAGGTTTTTATAGATGAGTAACTTCATGGGCTGAGACTCTTACGTTGTCATGGTGCAGCTAACAGGGTGAATGAACTGTTTCATGCTTCATCAACAATTAAGTTAATTAGCTCATTTGAAATTGCACTGCTTTGTTGCCAGGATGTTGGAAGAAACATCAAAAAGATATGTTTACAAATGGTAGACTACAGGTTATATAGCAAAAGCACCTTAACAACAAGACATAAGAATTCAGTATCATAATAACTTTATAGCAGAATTACAGTGATAATTTTTGCGATGTATTTTAACTCCTTCCTCCATTCTTCTTACAGTTTTGCAGTTTCAGGGAAATAACTGATATTAACTTCTAAAGCTTACTTTATGTTTTCTCTCACTCTTGGTGAATGACTATTTATGAATACTTTACAGTGTAATTTCTAAAGCATTTTGTGCTATTATATAAAAATGATTTTGCTATATGCCATATCTGTTGTAGATTAAAGAAGTTACTCATTGTGAAGAATTTTTTTAAACTACTGTTAGTGATTCAATGAGAAAAATAACTATATACTTCACATGTTGTTGTAAGCATTATTGATACTAAGAATTTTAGGCAACTTAACTCAAGCTTTTTCCTCTCCAGGAAAAACTAATTTTTATAAAAACTTCCATCCTTCCAGGATATAGTGATGATAATTCTTGGGCATCCCTTTCACAGTCCTTCTGTTAGGTCTCTTGTTAAAGTCCACAGTCACTAAAACTATTTTGATTAACACTTTGTAGTGTTGGGTTTACAATTGCTCCTGGAAGATGTGGAAGAGACTCATAGCTTCCTGATTCTTGTGTAGAGCCAATCAGAGTTTACAGCAGTTCCATCATTTCATCCTATACTTCAAGAGAAAAAACATTGGAGAACAATTTATTATTTTATTTTTCCATTAAATTATAACTTTTGGTCTTCTATAACAAGTAAGAAATTGTAGGAATAGATGCAGCTGTTTGTGAAACTGAAATAGTCAAACATTTTGCATTAGTATTAAAATGTGAATCAATATGTAACCTGGCATTAGCTCCCTTAGTACCTTTCCATGCTCACACTAATGCAAAATCCCCATTACAATTAAAAAACATTTTTTTCAATTAAATATCAACTTTTAGTCCAAAGATTGACCATTTTTCCAACCCATTAACTTTATAGGGGATGACAGGACTAATGGCTGTAGTTATGAAGGCCTTGCTCTTAGTGTAATCTTCATTACAACATTGTAGGTTCTCTGACTTGAAACAGTATGATACCTGTGTTAATAGAGTTAATGCAAGTGTACTGTACTAAAATGAAATATTGATAGAGCACACTTCCCCAACCAGTAGTGTGTATTTCTATAATATGCTTATGACAAGTTTGAAGACCTCCTGGTTTATGAAGTGAACTCTAACTTCTTGTGCTCCGAACACAGTTCACCTAGAAGCTTGTGGGTTTAAAAAAACCCAGCTGTGCAGAGGCATCTGAGAAGGAGGATTAAGACAGAAAACACAGTGGCTTTGCTTCACTTTTGTGTAATGGAAAGGATTTGGGGTGAAGTGAAGAATAACTTACAGTTAATGACTGATAGTGATGAAAGGTTTTTACACCTTCATTTTTGTTAGCCAGTATTCAGTGTTTTCATCTTTGCAGTAATTTAAGATAATTATCTTTTTTGTTTTTGTGGAGATATTCAGACGCTGAAAGAAGTTAGACTTTGCATGCAGTGGAACAGATTAATAATATTTATAACATTTATGCTATACATTTTGGGAAACATAATATCATATCTTTCCTTTGATATCCTTTAACTCGGGACACCAAACCATAGTTTATATTTTATGGAGCAATTTTTAGTCCTGAAGAAATGGTGTTAGATTACAATTGTTCATGTGCACACAATCAGTTCTACTGACTATTCTGCAAAAACAACTGTTTTTAGCTCAAAATGTAAAGACAGATGAGAAAAGATCATTACATAACTGCAAAGAAGACGACAAGTTAAACAAAATACTAAACTTCGAAGAGAGGAGATTAAAAGAGTGCCAAAAATGTTTATGAAAATTTTGGAATTTTACTATAAAACAGGTGTTGACAGAAGCTAACCATTTTTCTGGTCACTAAGTAAGGAGCTCAGAAGATCACTAAAAGCATTTAATAGTAGTTCTTCATTACTGTCTTATAAATGTCAGAATGTAATAACATATGACAAAACTTCACTGTATTTTGTCTGCAAAATTAATTATCATTCCATTGGTCCTAAGTCAGTTTGAGTGTAGATGGATTTGACTTTTAGAGCTTAAACCAAAAGGTTTACAATATAACATTCCAGCCAGCAGACAAGTGTTCTTTAACCTGCATGCAGCAGACGCCAGCAAACAAAACACAATCTACAGTACAAAGACGGGTAATGTTTTCCTCTATAGAGACAGAATTGTTTGTGTCGGGAAAAAATCATGCTATAGAAGATATACCAGCTTGCCAACAGGAGAGATTACATTTATTATCAGAAACATGTGAGCACATTTAAAAGTCTACAAAGAATATTGACCAAACATCATGGAAAGAGTAATAAAAATAAAAGCATGAGAAGAAACGATTTGTTTAATGATACACAGTGCAGT
>NC_050068.2:304825809-304835809 GCF_009764565.3 Dermochelys coriacea
CAAAATCAGACATAAATATACAAAAGTGTCACAGCACACTATTATTGAAAAATTGCTTACTTTCTCATTGTTACCATACAATTATAAAAAAATCAATTGGAATATAAATATGGTACCTTCATTTTTGTGTATAGTATATAGAACAGTACAAACAAGTCATTGTATGAAATTTTAGTTTCTCTAGTGTTTTTTATGTAGCCTGTTGTAAAACTAGGCAAATATCTAGGTGAGTTCATGTACCCCCTGGAAGATCTCTGAGTACCCCCAGAGGTATGCATACCCCAGATTGAGAAGCAATACTGAAGTCCAATACTGTGAATGTATATTTTTATTTCTCAATTTTAAAATTGTATTTATTTTCTGAGCATTAAAATTAGGTTTTGCATTTAAACTTAACGGTAAAGCTTCTGGACAGCACAGCTGGAAAAATTACTTGCAGAATATAAACATTTGCTTTTAAAGAATTTTCCTTTGACTTTTATAGTATAAAATGACCATGTTTTGTGAATGTACATTCTACTTTTCAAAAAAAAAGTGTGAGTGAATGTTAGTGCTCATTAAAATGAGTCTCATAATAGTACTTGCTGGAACTGAACACAGGGCAGACAGGTTCTGTGTATATTTCCCCATATACCTCCCTCCTGACCTATAGCACTGCTATTTTAATCATGGGCTTCTTGTGAGCAGAGACTGACAAGAGTGCCCAGTTACACAGAGGTTAATTGATATAGGTAAACGTCCACTAGAAACTTTGCTGAAACCATATCTGTTCTCACCACAAAGCTACAGTATCTTTTGCGTTACAGATGTGTCTGAAAAAATCTAGTGCATTTTGACACATTTCAAAATCTATCCCACTGTATTTTCAAGCTTTTTAATCTCTTGTCTGTTTTAAGACACTCAAATCATATTATTTATATTAATAATTTATCATTAGTGCACTTTAATTACAGTGTGCATTACTTATTATATTAATACTTTCTTATATAAATATGTGTAGTTAATAATAGTTTAATATCAAATTTGTGACCATGATAACAAGTGAAAAAAATCCACTTACTTATTCAACCATGTATTAAAGTAGAAAATTATGAAGTAAATTGCATTTATTTTGCCCCTTTCATCTCATCACCCTATTTCAGACCAATAATCCATCTCAGTTGGGACTTCTTCTAACATTCCAAACTTCAGGAAGTTTTCTGATAACTCGATCTGCAAGGCAAGAAACAAAAAACGTATACTTTGGATAGATTTGGATAGACTGCCTTCCAGAGGTACAAAATTTATTTCTAGTCCTGGCAGATTGCAAAATATTGGACCCTAAATTTGGAGCAAAAAAGATATTTTAGAGGTTTTTAAAATGTATTAGACCTAATTTTTCTGTCACTACACTGCCTGGACATTCATGATAAATAAAGAAATTAGTCTTCACAGGCAGAGGGATTAGAAAAAATCATCCTAATAAAAATTTTCAAACTCTTGTCACTTTCCTAAAATAATTTTTCTCTAAAATACAAAACATAAACAACTATATGATGGACATAATGACATAAAGGTTGTGTTGGCACTCATTAGTATCAGGACATTACTTTGTAACCCTTAACACATGTGTCATAGTCTCTCAGGTCACTATGTGATCATACTGAAATTGCTTTTATACTGGACTTCCTTCTTCCACGTTGCACATAGCTGTTATATTTTAAGTTCCTCATAGATGGGACTCTGTCTATCTCTGTTCTGTAAAGTGTCATGCAAACATATGATGCTATATTAAGTAATACATAATAATGAATATGCAGTCATCTCAAGCAGGTGTGTGGTGGTATGCAAACACGCACACGTCTTCTATCTCTCTCTATTTTTCATTTTTATTTTAAAATTGACACAGATATGTATTAGGTTTAGAATTACTCTATCCACTTTATTTAGAAACTAGTAAGTGTCTCAACTTTGTAATAAATAACCTGAAAACATGTTAAAAATGAATATTGTGTCAATAAATCACATACATTGTAAGAATACAGATATGCCTTTGTAGTGAAGAGGATGTTGTGAAAGGTCATTCAGTAAATGTACTCATTAATTAACTGATTATCTATTTATCCTAATTTCAAAATCAGTGGAAATGAACCCATCATAAAAAAATGAGATTTTTTGACAATTCATTCTTTCTGATGAACATACCTGGTGGTGAAGTGAAATTATTCTTGTAAATAAAAATGTTAGAAAACAAAAGAACACATTCTATAGCTCTTATTTCTAAGGCTCCATCTTCCATTTTTTCACCTGCAAAAAAGTTAGGGGGATGCAGTTTAAAACTAAGGGCCACAAGCTTTGTGGCCTCAGCTGAAAGGAGATGGCATGTCTTTGAATCCATTTCTGGTGAAACTTAAGCTTATTGCAAATAATTCTCTCCAATATTTAAATTAATTAATTTTAGGTTCACATAAAACTACTTTATCTAAAACTAAAATGTCATACTTTCTTCTTTTCCCCATGCCTCTTGCACTACTTGTAAAACCTCTCCGTCAAACCTCACTCATATCCGATCATCAGCATAAAAAAATTGTGATTTCTATTCTTTTTTTAAAAACTAAAAATACAGTAATAATAAAGAGCTGTTGTGAGGATGAGAGGCAATGTCCTTTGCTTTTTCATTGTTTGTTCACTAAGAGGAAAATCCTGCCTACAGCAAATGAATCAAGCAACTATGTTGTACAGTGAGGAGTTCGGAAGAAGAAAGGAGGGAGGGAGTTATCTTTTCCTAGGGCCATGGATGGTGGTATCTGTGGCCATGATTCTGCTCAATAGTTCCTGCAGCTCTTGTACCTCTGGTCTACATTTTTGCAGAGCCAATGTCTTGGCCTCCATTTCTTCCTTATCCTGCTCCCCAAACTTCGCTGTACTGTTGTGAAAAGAGAAAACCCACATCATGCAGCCAATGTGCTATAAACTGGGCCTTCCACAATTTGGAGGGAGGAGGCATAATTTGCCCTAAGAGTTGAAATCAACTCTCCTGTCTCCTGCCTTGTGCAGTGATGGCCCATATGTATCTTAAGAGACAATAATCTCCTGCCCCTAAGCTGTGCCCAGTTTACTGGCTGCCTCTTGGCCACTATGTGGTTCTTCCCCCCATATAGGAGATTTCCAAAAAGAAAAGGAGTACTTGTGGCACCTTAGAGACTAACAAATTTATTAGAGCATAAGCTTTCGTGACGAAAGCTTATGCTCTAATAAATTTGTTAGTCTCTAAGGTGCCACAAGTACTCCTTTTCTTTTTGCGAATACAGACTAACACGGCTGCTACTCTGAAAAATAGGAGATTTGGTTTCAGATTTGCATAATTGCTGGTCCAATGGTCACATCTTGGACCCTCCTCCAAGAGGCTGCCAGGGGGAGTCGCTCTGCATACAAGGTGTGCAATTGACCTTTGCCATTGCCTCACACTTCCCAGCTGATCCTTGATTGTGGAGCTGCATCAGTTTTATTGTGTTCTGAGACTTCTTTTGGGGGTTATTAGTGCAAATCAGTGAAGTTCTACTATTGCTTGCTGTTCCTTAGTATTTGTGATGCCAGATTGTTTAAAAAAAAATTAAAGAAGAGCAGATAAAGAGCATCATGGGGGCTGCACTAATTCAGGACATCCTGAAGGAGTCACTACAGCAGCTGGGGATCAGTGAATTCTAAGGATGTACTGGCCACTTACTTATACCAGCAGTAGGATGTGGAGGTAGTGTAGAAATTACTATTTTGGCTCTGTGCCATTCAAGGATCCCTTTCACAGGAGAAATCCATTAGTAGACAGGTAGTCTGATTTAGGGGCTGCTTTGTGCTGGCAGAGATGTGCAAAGTAACCTGAACACACAGGAGAATTGGGCCCCTAGCATTTATCAGTTGGGAACACTATGGATCAAAATAAAAATGTCACAGCACTGATAGTTATGTTACATAGTTTTATACTAGGCATGTTCAACTTAGAGCTTTTTGCAAATGTTCCATTGATATTAATGAGAGTCCCATCCACAGAAGAAGCAAATTTGATTAATAAAGAAATTATGCTTACCTTAATCCTGTATTTTATTAGTATTTTCTTTCTTTACTAGGCACCTTAACAATGAACATGCATTGGATGACAGAAGTACCGCTCAGTGTCGGGTGCAAATGCAAGTGGTTCAGCAGTTAGAAATACAGGTTTGTTACATGGTCATATTATCTATTTATTTTTCATTTTCTTTAAAGCGCCTGTCTCGATGGCTCTAGGATAAAAGGCTCTTGACTCAGATTTATTGATGTTCATAAAAAGGTCTTTGAATGTTTCTGAAACTTTGTTAAAACTTTCATGTTTTGAAACTCACAGCAATTTTCTGAAGTCAGCATCATCTAGTGGATTGAGCCAAATTTCAGCTCTGACAATGACTTCTTCGGTAGCTTTGGGCGAGTCACCTAGCCTATTCCGTGTCTCAGTTTTTCCATCTCTAAATTGGGGCAACAACATACTTGTGAGGTAGTTATTATTGGGGGAATTA
Organism: Dermochelys coriacea; assembly: GCF_009764565.3. Lineage (NCBI taxonomy): Eukaryota > Metazoa > Chordata > Testudines > Dermochelyidae > Dermochelys > Dermochelys coriacea. Next base: position 304,830,336 of record NC_050068.2, read on the forward strand.
CTTAGTTAATATGTGTACGTCACTTTGAATCTGTAAAGCACTGTGTAAGTGCTAAGTATTGTAATAAATGTCTGGCAACATAGGGTTTATCAATTGCTTTCTGTTTTACACCAGCCACCAGAATAGCTGCACTATGGCTAAGGCACTTAGTGTACAATGCACAGTCTCTTAGCATTTAAGCTAATGTAAAATCTTCATCAACAATAGTAGAGAGCCTGTGATACTCAGTTGAGCTATTCTGATTCAGTCCAGGAGGAAGCATTGTCATGCATATATATGGATCCCATCTTCTAGTCCTGGCACAGGCAAACCTCCCTTTGGGATCATCACAACTGCAGAACTATTGCTTAAAGATGTTGGGTCAAATCTTCAGCTATCATCAAGGAGTGCTCTCTGGGGTCCCCCAATCCTACAGCCGCTTTGTGCTGGTCCGATCTTCTGACACAGAGGTAGTGTGAACTGAAAGACTTGAGAAACCACTACAGTGGAGATCACCAGCATTCGGGGACAGTCGCAGCCATATTATCTTTCCCTCAGCCATGCCCCCATCATGGGCTGCAAGGGGTAGTCATCAGGGGCTATATCCACTATGTTTAGAGTCATTTGTACTATGGAGTGCTGCAGAGCAACAGGATCACAGCCCAGGATTGGTCCTCTCTCTTTTGTGTTTGTTTATATATGAAGAAGTGATGCACTTGCAGAGGAAAGATACAGAGCTATTTACATTTCTTGACTTTTGGTAAATGATGTTATTGATGTAACATGGACACATTTTGTGTATGAATTTTTGTTTCTTCTTTACAAAACTATTGCTATTTGGTGCTTTTGTATTTTAATTTCAGAAACCAAAAATAATTATGAGAAAATATAATCATCTCACTTTTTTCCCTTCATGTGTGTGAACTACAAACCAAACGAAGCTCTAATTGTTTTTAGTTGCTCGGAGCTTACAGGCTTAATGTTGGCTCATCTGGCCTTTTTTTCTTAGTTTTACATCATGGCAAATGGCATGTTTCTAAAGTGTCGTGCATATAATATAAAGCCTAGAAAAAAATCTTTTTGCTCTCCTGCCTCAGGTGTGTTTTTAATTAAAGATGCACTATCCAAATTATATCTAGTACTTTCTTCTATGTAGGAGTAATAGCAAAATGTCAACAGTAGCACAGGTAGTACAGAACTTATTTTTTGATGCTCTATATAATGAGCTAGTCCAGTTGTCTACTTTAACACATTCCTAATTTTGTATTGTAGCTCTAGCATTTGAACTAATTTTAACACAAAATTAATGCAAGAAAGCTTTAGAAGCCTCTAAGAAAATAGCAATGTTAACCACTAACTGATTTCTTATTTCCACAAGTGCGGTAATAATTTTGTTGGTATCCAGATTAATGTCATTAGAACACAACTTTTAAGTAGTAGTTCTTTTTACCTAACTTTACTGTGTAAAACAATAGATATTTTTCTTCGTATCTATTTACCTTTTATCAGCATTTTCAACATTTTAAAACACTTTTCTATGTTTTTTTAATGTGGCAAGATCTCTAGAATCTGAAAAGACAATTATTTTGTATGGTGAATGATGTGAAAATCAATCATGAATCCGAATAAAACACAGGTTTTGTAAAGAACATGAAATGTTTTCTGAAGCAGATGTAAGGGTTTCTTAAGGACCATTTACAATGTACAGAGGGTCTGCTGCAACATAACAGTCCAGCTGAAGATTCTGCTTGCAGTGTGACCAATTATGCCATTTTTTGCTTTGTCTGACTGATAGAAAAGTAAGGTCCATCAGTTGTAATGAGACCCAGTGCAGTGTAGATGCCGACTCAGTGGCAGAGTTCAGCGTTTCACACTGCCTGGTCTCTGTCACTCTATTGAATTAGATTGATGATAGCAGATTGCAGGGGGCACTAACTGGACCTCAGTTGGAAAGGATGAAGTGTGTAGACAATCCTGGCAGGCACTGTGCTTTGAGGACCCTTCACCCCTTCACAGCTGTTGGCACTAGTCCATTGCTAACAGTGTCCACAGGACTTTAAAGATACACTATGGGCCTTCTAATTTATGGTCTTAGTAACTTGTTACTGTCGATGCAACTGTGACCTCAATTCTCTTATTGACAAAAAGATGAAGTGTTATTTGTTTTCTCTGACCTTTTAACATGAGAAAGGCTATAAAAGTTTTTTTTTTCCCCTAGCCAAAGTTGCATTTCCTCTCGGATAACTTTCTACTGACATAGGCTTTTATATGCAGGAATCATTACAGTGAGACAAGCTCAATGATAAGATGTATCACTGTAATAAAATATCTGTATCAGTCATTTCTAAAATGCTTGTGATCTCACTCTTTCTTAACAGCTTTCTAAAGAACGTGAACGTCTTCAAGCAATGATGACCCACTTGCACATGCGACCCTCGGAGCCCAAGCCATCTCCAAAACCTGTAAGTGCATATTGCTTTATAAACAGTAAATAGGTCTAGGAATGTAACAGACTAAGAAAATGAACAATTTCATGACCGTTGGAAAACAATGAGTGTGATGAAAAATATGGCAATAAAATGAAGGTAAAATGCAATCGCTTGTCAAATTGTATGTTTCTTTAAAAGTAATGCTATCTTTTACAAAATCTATCCAATCTACACCATAGGTGACACTAAACAAAGTACACCTATAAGTGCACAAATCACTGCCTTGAGACTGAAGCTAGAGAGAATATCTTTTTTGATAGGTTTACAGATATTAAAAGAAAACCCACTTTGAAAAACTTGGAGTTCAGTGGACTATGTAGCAGTAGGAAGCAAAGGTAGAAACGTATCTCAGTGCATAGGAGAATATTTAGATTAGTCATAAGGTACACACAAGAATGCTGTTGTTGTTGTTAAATCTCTCATTTAAAAAAATAAATTGCCTCATGCAGAAAATTCAGCATGATTTTTAACATGATTTGTATTTCAGTTCCAGTAAAGGGTGCAGCATTAGACATATGATACATATCGCATGTGCAGGGACAGTTGTTGAAAAGTCAATATTTGCCCATTACCACACAGTGTTACATAAGGCCTCAATCCTGCAAACTGATTAGCAGTCGGATTCTTGTGCTCACACAAAGTTCCATTAAACTCAGTGGAGCTTCACACAGGCAAAAGGGTCAGCCCAGGCAGGTCCAATTTGTAGACTCAGGGCTTGTCTACTCTACCTACCGTGGGTAGACAAGTGGGTAGCGATCGATTCAGCAGGGATACATCAAACGCTGAGCACTCTCCCGTCAACTCCAGTATTCCACCAAAATAAGAAGCGTAAGCAGAGTTGACAGGAGAGTGTCAGCTTTCAACTTATCCACAGTGAAGACACCACGGTAAGTAGATCTAAATACATGGACTTCAGCTACGTTATTCACGTAGCTGAAGTTGCATATCTTAGATCGACCCCGCGCAGTAGTGTAGACAAGCTCTCAGAGTCTAAGGGTATGTCTACACTTACCGGGGATTGACTCTGCGGTGATCGATGCACCGGGGGTTGATTTATCGGGTCTAGTGAAGACTCACTAAATCAACTGGAGATTGCTCTCCCGTCGACTCCGATGCTCCATCAGAACAAGAAACATAAGGTAAGTCAAGGGGAAAGTTTTTCCAGGTGACGCAGTGCGGTGTAGATACCGCAGTAAGTCAACCTAAGCTACATTGACTCTAGCTACATTATTTACATAGCTGCAGTTGCATAACTTAGGTCGACTTACTCCATAGTGTAGACCAGGCCTAAGATACCACCCTACTTCCCTATCCTAATAATACACAATAACGTGATATGATAACCGTGAGTAAATATTGACCTTTTAATGGTAACCATTGTACAAACATTTTCATGAACATGAAAAAAAAATGCCAGTGTTTCAGCATGAAATATTAGGGTATTCGTGAAAATCTGCATCTCTTCAGGAAACACAGGCATAAGAAACACAATCTGTTTTAAAGAGCACACTTGCATATCACACCCAGTTAACATTTACAAAAAAGGATACAACAGTCTCTCTTGTGTTTCCAGCTCCACGTACTTCAAAGAAAATCTTTGTTTGAGGTCACACTTTATAGCCTGATGATGAATGAAGAAACTGTTGGCACGTGCTTATTCCCCACCTCTGTATGTGAAGATTTAGGTGCATTTTTTGCTTTCACTAGTCTAACTAAATTCTAACTTTTTTATATTAGATTATCTATTAATACTAGATTAGTCCCTTTTTTGAAACTTTAATTTTTAGCATATGCTTGTATATATTAATAAAGCTACCCTAATGTTAATGCTTTTGAATTTTCACATAGAATGTTTCTGGCACACAATCTTCTTAAAGCATTTTGGCTTTGGTTCCAAATGTTGCTAAACTGTATGGAGAATGCTTTGATGAATTCATTTCCAATATCCAATTATTTTAACTCTAAACAATCTGACTGTATCAAAATTTTGAGAATGTTGTATCTTTACTATTTGAAATGACTGTTCCATTTCAATGAGATTATTTTTCTTGTTGCTTCCTAACTATAATGTAGATAATCACAAAACAGAATAATTGTCTCATAAATCCATCAGGAATCTGCAGCTTGTTCTTTTCCAATTAATTATTCAATCAGTAAATTTTTTAAAACTCCAGCAGCATGGTTACATCTACACTAATAAAGAATTTTCAGCCTATAATCCAAAACAGAACCTGAATGAATAATGTAATTGAAGTATTACATTACATAAACCACACATGAAAGAATTGCTAATTGCGTTTGATGGTGGGCAATTAATACAGAATCTTAGATGAGCGATTTAAAATGAAACCAGAGTTTAAAGTTCCCTTTGGAACTAGAGATATCTGAAGTGGTGAACTGCACTACTGGCCTCAAATTGGTTTGAAAGAAGAGTGGTCAATACAAAAAAAAACTAAAATTTATACACTGTACAAAAGAAGCTTCAAAATTGATATGATAGTAGAGATTTATGGTCTCATGTGCAGTGGCTCAGTTGAGACGGCCCACACATTTGATAAATATTAATAGCATGAATTTATTACCAAGGAGAAATGAGCTCTGTTGGTTCATCACTGCACTCTTAACAGCTATCAGTACATGAACACAAGGTGCAACCGCACTGTCTATTATATGACCCCATTTACTCTCTGAATGGTACTTCATTAAATGGTACCTTTTGGCCATGCTATGGATGGATGAAAATCAAAGTTATCAAGGCTGCGAGTCCTGAATAATGAGTTTCACCCAACCTTGAATATATTCAGATGAGCTGAGGTGGCTAAGTGCTCATCCTAGGTTTTACATGCTTTTCCTTACTTAATAATAAATTCTATTTTATCAGTTCATGATTGCATGCCTACAAACATGTTATGCTTATTATTGCTGCCTAGCAGAATAAGTTACCGTAACATTGTAAACATAGTAGTTTGCATCCATACAGATTTAGTATTTCTGCAGCTTTTGTCA
>NC_050068.2:304843309-304870809 GCF_009764565.3 Dermochelys coriacea
GCTGCCTACATTAGAAAGGAACCATGCATTGTGTGGAAGAGTACAAGGGTTAGCGTAATTCAAAGTTAGAAATAGTTTGAAGACAGAATGTACTGTGCATGCCATAGCATATCTGATAGTTCAACACATTTAACACAAATAGTAAGCTGGTAATGTAGATACCATTGTAACCAACGTGTGAATATAATTGTGAATGGTACAAAAACTTCTGTTCATTATTTGCACTGTACAAAATGAGGTTCTGTATGCATGTGTATACACATATGAAAACTGTTTTATAGATAAATGGGCTAAGAATTCTATATCTTATTTATTTTGCTAGGCTGCACTGGCAGAGAGTAGTTTACCTTTGCTTAGTAACCCAGGATTGATAAATAACGCATCCAGTGGCTTACTGCAGGCAGTCCATGAAGATCTCAATGGTTCACTGGATCACATTGACAGTAATGGAAATAGCAGTCCAGGCTGCTCTCCTCAGCCTCACATGTAAGTGAGTGGTTAGCAGAGTTTTTAGAAAAAAATTATGCATTTCTTTGAAACTCCATGTTACTCAAAAGCACAGGTAAGTAAAAGCTAAAACTGTACACTTGAAAACTAAACATTAAAATGGATCCTGAGATCCATTTGTTTTTAGAAAGCCTATTTGCTGCATAGGTACCGTGCTTTAGGTCCCCTCTATATAAATATTATTCAGTACCATTTTTCCTCACTACCAAGCATATAATATTGGATTCTATAGAAAGATGTATCTGTATGTGTGTGGTCATTGTCGCAGCTCTGGCAGTAAGGTACAGCAAGAATTTTCATGTTGGAATTAGTTGTAATTTTCACTACAAGTCTCTAAACCATTTATGAACTGTAGTGGAGATATTGCCCATTTATATAAACCATAAAATGCAAAGTTTAACTGTTACCTACAGTTTACATAGAAGCTAGTAAAGTGTAACTTTTTGCCTGTCTTATAAATCAGTGTAATTACATATTCAACTTTAATTACTGGTGCGTCTGTATTGGCAAGGTTTATATGTTATATTTTATGCAAGACTACGATTCCTATTAATATTTAGCAGCTAACTATATCATTAATTACTCTAAAATCTTTCCCCTACCATCTTTTTAATGGAGCTGAGAGAGTGGAAGTATTAAAAATTGATGTATTGTGGATTTCAGAAATGAGTATGAAGCTTTAGAAATGCCTGGCCTTAATCAGTGGTGTCAAATGTAGCAGTTTTTGTTTACTAAATAGTAAAACATGTGCCTTGAAGGTATGGTTTCCCAGGTTATTTATATAATAATTAGGAATATGATATCTAAATAGATTTAAGTTCACCATAGGATGATTTTTTAAAATGCATACTGGAATATGTACAGTTATGTTTTCAGTTCTTCCTGTATTTAAAATAGCTGACCTGATTTGCCTTTTTCATTGTTTTCTCTTTCACATTTTCATATTTGTTTTAATCACTAATATAGGACTGTTTAGCTATATTAGTAATTTAGACTAAGCTCTGTTTTTCTTCTACTATATTATTTGACCTTTAATAGATTAAAGATTTGCTGGGGTGAGGTTGTTTGCTTTTATTTTGATAGATATAGATATCTACATATAATCATGTAGAAATGTTTATTTACTATGTATCTAATTACTTTGTTACATATTTACTGCATCAACTTTGAGAGGGGAAAAAAACACTGTGAATGTTAATGTGTTTTATCAGATTCCAAACCATTACTGTTTCAAAATGGAAAAATTTGTCTTTTAGACGTGTCTTTAAATGTATTAAATAATACAAAAGAAGTAATAAAACTAGAAGAAGAACATGAATTTATGCTCTTGAGAGTAACACTACTCTAAAACAAGTAAAGTGAGCAATCAGACAAAAGTTTTTATATCCCATGCTTTATGCTATCAACCATGCAGTAGGTAGCTTGAGGCCTTTTACTTTTAGCGGTTCTCCTGAGTATGCTAATGCTCTCTTCCTGTATAAAATGCCAAGACAATAAAACTTTAAAGAGCAAACAGGAGTTAGATCATGTGTGTTAAAAATAGCTATTTTACAGAAGAGAATGACACTTGCTATTAGATTTGGTTTGTAACCATTTGGCAGTTGTGTTTATGTATATTGTGTACAGTCTGCATGTATCTGTGCATGTCTATGCTTGTATGGATATGAGTGTGTTGTATAGACATGGTCATGGCGAAAATATTGCATACTGCAGCTACAATTTGATTATATAAAAGTCAAAAAAGAAACAAATATGTTGAATTATCATTATAAACACTAATTGCTCAAAATGCATTAATTTTTTCAAATAGAGATAAGAGGATCAATTCTTGAGCTCTGGAGAATTTGGTTGCATCAGGATTATTCACAGTGACTCTTTTGAAAGTCTGCTTCTCCTCATTGTTCAGGGCATGCAGATGAATGAACAGATACAGGGATGGATTTAAGCAACAGGTCACAACTTTAGTAATTTAATACTGGGGAGGAGTGCTATATGCCTACCCCCGCCCACATACAAGGCATTTAACTGGGTCCAGTATGGTCTTACAGGGCTCCCACCATATAGCCAATAACCAATCCATATAACCAGTCCGCTCAGACTTCAGGTCTCCCTTTCTCCTATAGGAACAAGAGTCTACCAGTGAAATCCCGGGTGCCGTGTACTTCTGGAAGTAGGTCTTTTAGTCTTTATCCACATTGAACACTGTCTACTGGGGGCACCAGCAATTAGCATTGTCACACTTGCAACTCCATGTGTCTCCTTTCTTCTGGCATCACTGGATAAAGTTATTTGGCAGCAGTTAATGGACCAAGGGACTCTCAAAAAGCCCAGGAAGAATTTAAATAGACAAGGGGGAGGAGAGGACACAAGAGCCAGTCAGCCCAGCTGGTCCTTCCAGCCATCCAATGGGAGGCGGACCACCCTTGGAGAAGGGACCTTCTTCTGCGTTACCAAGCACACGCGCTTGCCTCCCCCACCCCCTCCTCCGTCACACACCTTCCATGCACTGTGTCTTATCCCTGCTGATCCAATTAACAATGCTTCCTGTTGATGCAGGGTGGGCAGGCATTAGTTAAGAGAATCAGGGGACAGAGAGTAGGGAGGACAAGACATCCAGGAGAGACAAGAAAGAATTAAGACATTGAAAGAAGAGAAGGAGAGGAAACTAAAGGAAATTTAAAAACTCACACTTCATACACAGCTTATTTGATACAGCTTGCTAGTGTTTTAATTGGAAAATGCTGGATACTAGAGAAAATAGAAATTGCTATCTTACTGCCAAGAGCATCCAATTATTTGCAACTATAAATATGTTTGTGTTATATCCTGTAGTTGTATCAAATAAATATACTATAGTGGAGCTCTTTGTTTTTGTAGATTCATATTAATTGTTTTAATAGCCCAAATTAACCATGTTAAAAACACAATAAAACAGTGCCAGGTGTGTGTTCGTCAGCCAATATTTGCGTGTTTTGGGTATGCATATATTGGCAAACAAATGCATTCTTTGCAGTTTGTAATTACTTATGTGTATAGTATTAGGGAATGGAGAAATTATTCAGATCTTTTGATCTGAACTTGCTCTTTCAACTTTGATTTTGAGTTGATCCAAAACTAGAAGATCACACTTTCCAATTTTGCCTTAGATAAGATGATAGAATTTCAGTATTTGCAGGATTCCTTATGCTTCCTAAGCATAGAGAATAAGTAAAACATGGCAAATTCTGAGATAAGGTTATTTAGTTACCTACGGCAACTGAAATGTTTTGATGCATGACCACAATAGTTTCTTATTGTCGTCCAGTAAAAGATTATGTAAATCCCATGAAAGCAGCTGATCTGATCTGCGAGATTTCCACTAGTTGGGGCCTATATCTCCTGACAACAGTTGACCAGATTTCAACAGCACTGAATCCAATCTCTAGAACAAATTTAGCTTCAAACCCAGTCTCCAATGGACTACATGTGAATAGTGCCACCTTACCATAAGTCTTTTATATACTATAAAATATTTTGATAATACTCAGTGTGGATATGTGTGTGCTGTTCTAGCACTCCAAGCACCTGTAATGCTTTCAATAATTACCTTTTTTATCTAAATCAATATGCCAAATGATTGTTTCTTCCTTCTCTTCCCAAATGTGAAATTACTCTGGTTGCAGGCCCATGATGAACAAGTTTCAGATTTGCAGGGCTGCAAGTTAACAGACTTTACATTTTTGATATTTTAATGTATTAAAAAGTTGTCACTGACTCAGGACTGAATTCTGCTGTCTTGGGCCTTGAGCCAGCTTAATTTGCAGGGGGAGAGAGTAAATATTTCTGTGGCTGATTTATTTAGAAAAGAATGACACCTTTTTGGACTTGCTCAGCAGTTTGAATTTTAGATTCAGGCCTGGAGGATGTGGATTAGTGGGCAGAGAGCAGATGCTGTGGTCAAAGGTTTTTGATAGATATATGTATCATATCGCTCTATCATTTATCACATAGATATAAAAGCGTCCATACATTGTATGTCTTTGTTGGATGTACCGTTTATAATACTTACTGATATCCTGTGTTCAAGATTATCTGTCGTGGTGGTATATGCATTGTATGTGTTTGTAGAAAAATATATTTTATATTATTCAAAGAGAAAAGCATAGACATGGGGAAAAATGGGCCGAGGAAGTTACCAGTTTTATTAACAGGAGCTAAACTAATAGGCAGTTATGTGTATAACAATTACATATAAAGTAAGTACCCGTAACATTTTTGAAAGTCTCTGTAAATGGACCAATATATTGATGTAAAGTGCACCAGTTTTCTAATATTACGACTCTGTATTGATTTTTAAATACAAAAATGTCTGCCATAACTCTGCAATGTTTTCTTACCACGGTTAAAGAAAATTCACATTTGTAAACATATTGCCATTGCCACTGTGGAAGGACAGATAAACACAGCAGACCAGTCTACTTAGTTGGAAGAGGTATTACCCACTACTTTATTAAACACAATTTAAAAAACAACTATTGGCATATGACACACGATCACTGTACTGCATAGCAGAAAAAGACTGAAGGTGCAACCCTAACACACTTGAAGTCACTGGCAAAATTCCCACTGAATTCCGTGGGCGAGGATTTCACTCTGTGGCCCTGATCCCACATGGGTGGACAGCTGTTCCCATTCAGATCACCACTGGCTTCAATGGAATCCACTCATCAGGGCCTCAAAACTACATCTGTGTGAAATGTTTCACAAATAATTTATTCACTTTTTCTGAAGTCTGTTCTTGACTCTCGCAAATATAAGTGCAAAGAGATTCAGACCATGTAGATATATATGCTAAGGTGCAATAAAATCCCCAAATAACTGGAATTAAAACTAGTTGGATTTCAGGGAATTTGTTATGTTTAAAACTTTTTATAATATGTGAGTCAAGTAATAACAATGGATAGGACATGCAATAATCAGGCACTGTAACTACTTTTCATGCCCCAGGTGGATTATGAAGCATAATCATGTCATGTGCTTAGCCACCACAGTGATGTTTTCATATTAGTAAAGCTGAGTGTATTTTTGAGTGTAATATGAAACATAGGCTGGGCAGATTTTTGGGCAAATATAATTTTATTGGTATTATTTTCCTCCAGCTTTAAGATTTGCCAGAAGGTAAAGTAACATGGATAATTTCTAATCAACTAACACACAAACTAAATAACAAAATAATGTAATACATACATGTTTAATTCTTTTCATTATTTAATTATTTGCATATTTAGGATTGTCAACCCCACACTTTCAAAAATCATATGACACGCCAAAATTAATGAGATTATTTTAAGACTCATCAGATTCTTTTTTTAAGTGTTCTTTTTATTTGTCTTTGGTTTTTGAGCAGTTAGGTTATACCTGAGTCTCAGTTCCAAGCTTTTCTTATTTTTAATGAATGTTGAGATTGTCATGAAAAACACACGACTCAGGAGTTGGAGCTTTTTAGACAAACGCCATTTATTGCAAGAGTTATGGTGAAATTGTGAGAGCTGACAGCACTGCATATTCTGTATTCCCTCCAATCTCAATATTAGTGTGGAAACATTTGTACTTTTGTTGCCTCATAGAAGTTTAGGTCATATACATCATTGTCAGAGCCCCTCAAGATCCTCAGTTTCCCCCTAGCTTGACACTACATCCTTTATAACATGGCCAACATCCTCCTATTTAAATTTGGATAGGCTTGAAAGTCCCTTCGGAGCCAGTGAACACAGCTCCTTAATCGATCAGAGGGATCATTATTGAACAAACTTCATACTCTAACTTCCTCTACCTCCACGAGAGCTAGTGTTGCCTGTTTAGTAGTGCCTAGCAAGTAGCATGAGAATGCAGTTGGAAGTCAAACTCAGGTCTCTGCCTGATCTTGTGTCTTTCCATTGGGTTGGTTGCCACACCCCTATGACTTTATGTATCAGTACATTGGCATAGTTCACTGGGAGTTAATGCCAGAAATCTTTGTATATCTGTTGGCCATGTGTACTTATATTGGCCAATGACATTGAATATCAAATATTGACAATGAATATCAAATGACATTCCATTTAACTGTGTAGATTTGAGAGAAGAAGGAAAATTTCAAGTTGTAAAATTGTCCATAGCAGTTTTAGAAAAACAAATTAGTTACCAGGTTTCTATGAAAAATTGAAAGACTGAAAAAAAAATGCAGTTCCTGAATAGGGGATAATGAGTAGTTATGCCATTCCTATAATTCCCTCTGCTGCCAGTTGAATGAGGCAGAAAGTTGACAAATGAGGATGGGGAAGTAAGTATCCTACCATTTGGGGTTTTGTGGGAGGGAATAGTCATCACTTTCTCTCTCACCCCTTCCATTAAAGCACAATGAGAGTATACATTCTAATGATGATAACAATTCCATTGAATTGACAGTCTGAATTCACTTATGAAAATAGTCTACTTCTTAAGAGCAAATCCAGACTCTTGGAGCTAATGGGCCTAATATCAGTAGGATTTTCTAGAATTTGAATCACTCATTGATCTTAAAATAGCATGTAGAAAATAAAAGTCAGGTGTTCTTGAAAAGTGTATTCATGTAGGCAGTCCAGTACGCTATCATTCCCATTTAACATTAATCTAGTACCTATTTCATTTTAGGATTTAAATTATTTGCACACACTTGCATACACCCAAACCCTTTTATATCTCTTTTCTGGGAAGGCTATGTTTGAGTCCTGTGAGGAAAGAGGAAGAAAATTTGCTGTAATGGAAGAAAATAAGGATTGAAGCTCAGTTAAGTTAGAAATATGAGCATACCCCAATATAGTCAGTTTTCTGCCTCCTCCAATTCTGCCCTATAAAAGAAGAGGAGTTTCAGCTGTGCACGGTTTCAGTCAACCCTTCCCCTTTGTATTCTGCCATCGATCCCCACCCTACTCCTTTTACTTTTCCCACTTTTGCCCAGAATGGATTTTTTCTTTTTGCAGTTCCATCAGCATAAACCTCAGTTTAGTTTTTCAAACTTTTTTTAACCTTTAAATTTTATTCCTAGAGGCAAGTGTGATTATTCTTCTCTAAGATCATTTTACTTTTGAGGTGCTTCAGTTTGAAAGCATTCCATTGTTAGGTCGTTCCCATATCTGATTATTCCAGTCCCCTACTGTTATGCTTTCACACCACTTACAGTAGGTTACCTATCATTCCAGTTTCAATCACTTTCATTCCCTTGTTTCTTTAACTTCATAATATTCCAATCCCCCGTCTTTCCATTTTTTATATCATTACATTGTCCCATCTGATGATCCATCTCCATTTACTTTGGAGGCTTGCTCTGTTTCAGGAGACCTCTCTGATGCAAGTCTCTCATTCACTGTATGAAACTTGATGTAGAATATAAGGAACTAAACTATGGAAACACTTCAATTAATAGAGATATGTCAAGTTTTATTAAATAGGTGAGAAACATGTAATTGAGCCAATGAAGGTATAGGCAGTGCAGATCTCAGGATATCCTACTCATCAGAACTGTTTCACCTAATAACATAATATATTAATGCCTGTTGAAAATTTCATTTTACATTCTTATCCATTAGCCTAGTAAAAGGTTGGAAAATAATGGGCAAATACACTTTACTACAATAGACTATTGTATTTTTCCCTTTATAGTTGATTTTAGTTTGAAATTGAAAGAGTACTGCCTAAAGAATTCATAGAATCTTAAAGTTTGTGGTTGACCTTTTATCTCATCATATTCAAATACAGAATCTTCTGTGATCATTTGAAAATGTAGTGGTTCTGTCTCCCACTGCCAATCATTTGAAAGTGTCAGGCAAATCGAGTGAGAGTAATGTCCCATCTTAGTGTGTTCATACCATTTAAGTCTACAACTTTTGCTGATGTTTTGGATCATGTTACAGTATGCTATCTTTGGAGCAGTCACTGTGCCTTCGTAAAGTTTGTGCAGTCTGTAACACATTGTGAACCCCACTGTAAATAATAAATAGTAAATAATCAAATTTTGATCATTAAAATATTTCCCTGCTCTACCTTGATATTGTTAATTAATAAACCTGTAATGTTTCCCTATAAGTTTATATTCTCCTACTTACCATTTTTATATTGTTTTATCTTATATTTCATTTCATCCTCTCACATGCTACTACTCTGCTCATCAATTTTCTGATCTTTCTAGACTCATGCTCTTGTATTTTACAATCATTCCAGCACTTTGACTTTTCTTATTTAGTTGTTTAAATGTTCTATGTCTTACCCAGGATCAGCAGTTGCTATTTCTTTTTTTCTTTACTCCAATCCCAGTTGTTGCACATACACAATTCATTCTACTATGTGTAGGAAACTGGGGGGGGAGGTTGCGGAGTCTTTAGGTCTTTTCAGCAAAGTAGATGCTTTGCTGAAAACTTTTTGCCACTTCTGCTGTGAATTCTCAGCATTTTGGCAAGGTTTTCATTGTTTTCACTAAATGCTTCTATATAGGAATGTGCTGTCTTTTAAGTTTACTGTGTATATTATATGCTTAAAATATATATGTCTAAATATGCACATGCAGACTCCTCTGCAGTGCAGTTTTATCATTTTTCATAAATTTAGAACATGGGAGTTGCCTATCTTTTACAAGAGGACTAAAACTCAAACTGTAATTTTGCTAGTAAGGATGCTTTACTCACAATACCAAGACTGCATAAACAATTTTGGTTCCATCAACCTTTGATGTGGAGCTTTATTGTTGGAGTAACTTTAATGTTATAGGCCCAGATCCTTAAAAGTGGCTACCCTTTTTCTAGGTGCAATACAGTGAATGCAAAAATGTGCCTCTGCATTTTTATGCCATCACTGAATTGCAGATCCAACTATTTATGTTACACAGCTCACTAAATGTTTGTGCACATGTAAGCCATCTCACTGGTAGGTTGCTGACCATCTAATTGCTAATATTTTTACTAACACTTAATATGGGTGTACATTTTCATCCCCAAAACAGACTGAGGTCCAGCTGAAAATCTAGGCCATTGTACATTAGAAGCATAAATATATTGTTTCATTTTTTAGTACATGTCAAACTCTAGGCACTTCGCAAATTATAAAAAGCTGAAAACTTTTATGCACAATTTTAATTTTTAAATAAGTTTATAGAACAACCTAGTCTCACTGTACAATCCCATACATGCAGAGCATATTGAAGTAATCCAATCTCAAATTGACGAAAGCATGGATAACTGTTATCAAGTCTGTATCCAAAAGGAGAATTCACAACCTTACTTCAAGGTGAAGATGGAAAAAAGTGCTCTTGGCTTCCAGGAGCATCCCATGATTTAAAGTATCATATGGATACAAATATGTAATGCAGATGCCTGGTGTGCTCCCTCAGTTTGGGCTGTAAAAACAGGATACTTCAGCTTTTTTGACAGCTTCCACCAATCGGCATTATTAAACTCTTTGTTGTTCTGCACCAAAGACAGAGCCTTTGTCCAGCTCCACACATAGGCACTGGGTCACTCATTCCATTACACCAGACCAGTACAAATTTGATGGAAACTAGAGCACATGGTTTATGTGTAGTATCACATGTCCTCTCACGTACCTGTCCAGCAGCCTCAAATACACTTTGAACAGAAGGGGTAACATAATAGATCCCATCAATTCCACATATGAGACAACACTCAAGGAAGAAGAGCAATTTCCCAAAATTACCCTGTGGGATATTTCGAAAACAAGTCTTTCTCTTGGGAAATAGGAACATTTCCGAACTCAGTTCTTCTCAAATTCTTCTCTCTCCATATTTTTCATTATATTCCATTATATCTTCACACTCTGTAACTTTGGCATCTTCAGACACCTCTGCTGAAATCCTTGCTCATGCTTTTTTTTTGTCCTATTTACTATTGCAACTGCGTTATCTATGTCCTTCTCAAATGCCTGTTCTCTGTGATGTGTTTAGCATGTGCAGAACTTTTCCCAAATCATGACCACATCACCTCATCCCACAAGTAACTTGACTGTCCCTCCATTTTAGGATCCAGGATCAATTTATTGAACAAAACCGACCCCAGGACCGACCCTTGGGGCACTCCACTTGATACCGGCTGTCAACTAGACATGGAGCCATTGATCACTACCCTTTGAGCCCGACAATCTAGCCAACTTTCTATCCACCTTATATTCCATTCATGCAGCCCATACTTCTTTAACTTGCTGGCAAGAATACTGTGGGAGACCGTGTCAAAAGGTTTGCTAAAGTCAAGGAATAACATGTCCACTGTTTTCCTCTCATCCACAGAGCCAGTTATCTCATCATAAAAGGCAATTAGATTAGTCAAGCGTGACTTGCCCTTGGTGAATCCATGCTGACTGTTCCTCATCACTTTTCTCTCCTCTAAGTGCTTCAGAATTGATTCCTTGAGGACCTGCTCCATGATTCCTCGATGCATCCACACAGTCTTGCTATCACTGATATCAAAGGCTTCTCCTCTGCAGATCTCTTGTCTAAAACAGTCTATCACTCTTTGCCTCATAGAATAAGCTCGCCATACATTAAGTGGTGGTAGTCATTGTCTGGTTTGTAGGAGAAGGTGTGTGGCCCCTTTAAGGGTTAGATAGCCAGAGGGTTGCTTGTTGCAGCAGCTTCAGACCAAGTCATAATGTGTATGTTCACCCACCCCTTTCAGGTGACAGGAAGAGAGAGGAGACTATCAGGTTTTGCCATGATCAGCTGTGAGCATTATGCTTGTAATTCTTTTCTGGGAAGAATTTTTTTCCCTTACCACCAGATTGGCCAAGATGAGGCCGGGGTGGTGGGGGGAGGGTCACTTTCCCCACCACGGGTTGTGTGCTTAGTTGAGGTGAACATGAAACAGGGGTTAAGCTCTGTATATAAGAGTGGGACAGATGTCTAGTACAGGTACTCTATAGGGAAGGGATAAAAATGGATTGGTAAAGGAGGTATTCTTTAAAGGAATGGAAAAGGGGAGATCAGGGCTCCTATGACTTGTATGGCAGGGAGTCAGCCCCTCCCCTCTACTTTATAGACCCCATGAACCCTCATTTGAGGGGTGGAGGTGGCAAGGTCCCACCAGCCATTTGGCTTGGGAGCAGGATGGATTACCCCCAAGAGTATGTCAATGATAATGGAATTACCTGAACTGTGCATTTTTATCTGCTGGGTACTCCCTGATATTTAGAAATAAAGTTAAACCACATCCAGTGTCTCCTGTCCATCTTCTGGCATAGCTCAACAATTCCTCTTCTCAAATGCAGCTGAAAACCTCTCTTTTCATTTTTGATTTACTTCTTACTTTTCTCCCATTCTGCTCATTTTTTTAAAATTAACCTTATTATTTATTATTGTAGTACCTATGAGCCCCAGTCATGGGCCAGGTACAAACACAGAACAAAAAGACACTCCCTGCCTCAGAGAACATGAAAACTAAATTATTTTATTATTTAACTCTGAAAAACATCCTGGGGCGCAAGGTGCAGCTTCTATGAAAGACAGTGTATATAAAAGTTGTATTTTATTTGTGCCACTACCTGTAAACAAAAGCAATAAACATATTTAGAATGGTAATTAGGTTGTTTATTGAGGTTCTTGACACACTTACCTGTGCTTGTTGGACTGGCGCTTTCTTTTATTTTGTTTGCAGTAAAATGGGTTACTGATAACAAAGAAATATATTGAAACAAGAACCCATGATAATATATAGGTAATGTCCTGTTATTATATTTGTACATTTATTAATACAGCCCAAATCTTCAAAGGGGTGGACACAGTTTTGTGCTAGAGCATTTGAGTTGCAATAAATACAATTTAGAATGTACATTTTGTTTTTTCAAATTCAGGCAGATATTTACAAACCATAATGCTATAATGTACAGTGTATTGTACAATAATGTTTCATTCAAGATATAATCCAGGTACTGACCCCTCTATTAAACTTGAACTGCTCTAAGATCAATGACTTAAATCCAAAGGCCTCTTCTCTTCTTTGCTCTCTCTCTACTCTTTTCATTACAGTTGAACCTTGCTTTTTGTAAACAACTTCTCTTTCCTGTGCTTTGGAGATTTTGCTTTTTTTCCTTTAGTCTCTCTCAATTCAGAGTTCTTCCTTCACATGCTCTTTTCTCGGCTCCTCAGGGCTGTGTCCTAGATCCCATTGCTTTAAACTTAAGCTACTATCCCTAAACTTCAAGGCTCTGCACAACTGCTTCCACACCTATCTCTGATTTTATTCCCTGCTACTCCCCGCCTACTCCTTTTCTTCTGCCCAAACATTGTGTCCAACCACTCTCTGAATTTGTTTCTCCACTCTATCTTCATCCCTTCTTTCTTGTGGCCCTGTATCCTTAAACAGGTTTTGCGTGCCAGGTGACAACCTTCCTTGTTCAGATCACTTCTCAAAACTCACTTCTTCTGCTAGGTCTGAAATCCTTCATATCTACAGCTACATAAACGTATTTTAAAAGTCTCTAACATGAAATCCAATTTGCCAACAGCTTCTAGTCCCTGCTCACAATAAGTAACTGCTACCAGTTATGCTATTTTCCTCCTTCTCCTCCTTCTCTTGTTATTGTTGTTGTTAATAATATTATTAAACATTTCTATAGTGGTAGTACCTGAAGGCCACAACCTGGTTGGGCCCCATTTTACTAGGCACTGTACAGACACAATATATGACCTCTTGTGTCTCACTGTCCTAGCCACACCCTGTTTGTTTTGGTTTTGGTCCAATTTAAGATTATAAACTCTCTGAGACAGCAGCCTTGTTTTGTGTTTTTGACTATATAGCATCATGCCCAATTAGAGTTATAGGGTTTATTATTATAGAAGTCATAAGAAAAAGTATTAATGGCATCCTAATCACAGGTACTTCCATATTGTTATCTGAAAACTGGAATATGGTTGTGGGCCACAAGTATGTGGATGTAAAAAGATTGCCTGCTGTTCAGCTCAAGGACTCTGTCTTTGTATATGTTTGCCCAGTGGCTGTGGGAGCTGCTGCGCTACAAATAATACATAATAATAACGATAATTAATAAAAAACAAACAAACCTATGAGCTAGGAGTAATTTTGAAATGTTTGTGAGTGACAGTATTGAAACATAATGTTGAGACAGCAGAACATATAGCTAAACAATAGACAAGAAGAAGAAAGGCAGAGATCTGCATTAGATACAAATATATAGGGTGGATGGCAGATGCAAAGCATGTAGGACACAGTGTCCAACATAACTTATTTTGAAATTTTCCATTACAACAGATAATGGGATTTGTTGGAACTCAGGAGCTAGAGGGACAAATTCTGGATTCTTTTGCAGCCTATTATATTGCCTCATGGCACGAAGGAGCAATATTGTTGGTGGAGTCCCCCTGGGCATTAGGGGGTTCCCTGATGAGTATCTCAGGGGATGGCGGGGGCAAAGCCAGAGCATGCTGGGCTCTGGCTACTCTTGGCTACCAGAATAATTTCTAAGGGACGATTGCAACAAAGTGTATGTTAGATCCTCCATGAGGCTAGTTTAGCTTAAGTGAATTGTGGGCAGGCCACATGATGGCCTCAAAATACAGGGCTGCACACAGGTGCTGGGAGTTACAGAACATCTGGCCTACAGTGTCTAGTCTACAACCCCAAATAGCATGTAGCTATTTAGTCAACGCTCTTTTAAGATAGTTAAAATAAGAAATGAGCTTTACAAATTTTTACTCTAGTGTAGTGACAGATCACATTCTTAGAATTAAAAAGCGTACATGAATTCTAATAAGTTATTTGCCTCAGTAATATATTGTGGCAGTGAGCTCCACAGGTTATGGATGAATTTTTGAAGTTCTTTTTTACATTGGGTGTGCACCTTTGTATTATGAGAAGGAATTAATAGTGAGGTGATTGTAGTGACAGAGGGATCATGCAAGATGCTGTATTAAATTGGATGTTTTTATATTGTGAGAAAGGATAAAGGAAGGAAGGAATTGAAGGAATTGGCGGCTGTGATTGCAGAGCCCTTGGCCATTATCTTTGAAAACTCGTGGCGAACGGGGGAAGTCCCGGATGACTGGAAAAAGGCTAATGTAGTGCCCATCTTTAAAAAAGGGAAGAAGGAGGATCCTGGGAACTACAGGCCAGTCAGCCTCACCTCAGTCCCTGGAAAAATCATGGAGCAGGTCCTCAAAGAATCAATCCTGAAGCACTTAGAGGAGAGGAAAGTGATCAGGAACAGTCAGCATGGATTCACCAAGGGAAGGTCATGCCTGACTAATCTAATCGCCTTTTATGATGAGATTACTGGTTCTGTGGATGAAGGGAAAGCAGTGGATGTATTGTTTCTTGACTTTAGCAAAGCTTTTGACACGGTCTCCCACAGCATTCTTGTCAGCAAGTTAAGGAAGTATGGGCTGGATGAATGCACTATAAGGTGGGTAGAAAGCTGGCTAGATTGTCGGGCTCAACGGGTAGTGATCAATGGCTCCATGTCTAGTTGGCAGCCGGTGTCAAGTGGAGTGCCCCAGGGGTCGGTCCTGGGGCCCGTTTTGTTCAATATCTTCATAAATGATCTGGAGGATGGTGTGGATTGCACTCTCAGCAAATTTGCGGATGATACTAAACTGGGAGGAGTGGTAGATACGCTGGAGGGGAGGGATAGGATACAGAAGGACCTAGACAAATTGGAGGATTGGGCCAAAAGAAATCTAATGAGGTTCAATAAGGATAAGTGCAGGGTCCTGCACTTAGGATGGAAGAATCCAATGCACCGCTACAGACTAGGGACCGAATGGCTCGGCAGCAGTTCTGCGGAAAAGGACCTAGGGGTGACAGTGGACGAGAAGCTGGATATGAGTCAGCAGTGTGCCCTTGTTGCCAAGAAGGCCAATGGCATTTTGGGATGTATAAGTAGGGGCATAGCGAGCAGATCGAGGGACGTGATCGTTCCCCTCTATTCGACACTGGTGAGGCCTCATCTGGAGTACTGTGTCCAGTTTTGGGCCCCACACTACAGGAAGGATGTGGATAAATTGGAAAGAGTACAACGAAGGGCAACGAAAATGATTAGGGGTCTAGAGCACATGACTTATGAGGAGAGGCTGAGGGAGCTGGGATTGTTTAGTCTGCAGAAGAGAAGAATGAGGGGGGATTTGATAGCTGCTTTCAACTACCTGAAAGGGGGTTTCAAAGAGGATGGCTCTAGACTGTTCTCAATGGTAGCAGATGACAGAACGAGGAGTAATGGTCTCAAGTTGCAATGGGGGAGGTTTAGATTGGATATTAGGAAAAACTTTTTCACTAAGAGGGTGGTGAAACACTGGAATGCGTTACCTAGGGAGGTGGTAGAATCTCCTTCCTTAGAGGTTTTTAAGGTCAGGCTTGACAAAGCCCTGGCTGGGATGATTTAACTGGGACTTGGTCCTGCTTTGAGCAGGGGGTTGGACTAGATGACCTTCTGGGGTCCCTTCCAACCCTGATATTCTATGATTCTATGATAAATAAGTTTGTTCATTTGACTTTTTCTGCACATTGCTTTATTTTGCGTTATTCTGTCATGCCGCCTGTTATTCGTCACCTCTCTCAGGCCCTGCTCTTGCTGCCGTTGACTTCAGTGGCAGCAAAATTAACCCCAAACAAAGCAGCACTGTTGTATTTAATATTTCCCCATATGGATGTATTTACTGTGTCTTTAATCATTTTTGTTATCTCTTTCTAGTTTCTGCTATATAACTTTTAAAATGGGTTAACCACAGCTGAAGAGAGTAGTCAAGATGATGGCATACTATCAATTTATGTACAAGCAATGTAATATTTTCAGTGGTATATCCCTCTCTTAACTCTAACATGTTGTGTTTTTTATTTTTAATCTCTACTGCATCTCAAGCAGAGATTTTCACTGAGTTGTCCACAATAGTACCTACATCTCTTTTCTGGAGTGGTTGCATTAAATAGTTAACCCATCAACATATATATACAATATATAATTTTTCTTGCATTTATTTACATTAAATTTCATCTGCCATTATGTTGTGAAATACCTAGCTTTATTAGGTTTTTCTAAAGTTCTTCACAATCCTTTATAGATTAGACTAATCTAAATAAACATCAGTTATCTTCTAGTGTTGTTACCTCTCTATTTACTCCTTTACCCCATTAATAAGTATATTCTAAGCACCAATCCTTACGGTATCCTCACTGTTTAACTTCGTTCTGATAAATGACCGTTTTATTCCTGGTCCTTGTTTTCCATCACTTAACTGGTTTCATCAGTGACATAACTTTATTTCTTACCCTAGAACGCCCTAGTTTACTTAAAACCCCTCCTCAGAAGTTATTATCAAAGGCTTATTAAAGGTCTAAATAAATATTTACCAGTTCTCCTTTACCCACCTTTTTGTTTGCTCACTTAAATAATTCTAATTGGAGAAAAAAAAATTATTCTTTAAAGAAACAATTCTAGTCTGTCCCTATCATATCCTGCTCATCTAGATGTTGTATTGTTTTTGTATAGTTATTGTATAGTGTATTATTATTATTATTTCATTATTATTATCAACATTATTATTTCAAATATTTTACTTGGTAGGAATGTAAAACTTACTGGCCTGTAGTTTCCAAAATTACCCATAGTGAATTTTAAAAGAATATAAAACATTTTAAAAATGAAAAAATAATCTGGATTAGCTATCTCCCCCAACCTCCTCACATTCTCTCATGAAGTCTGTTGTAATTAAGTTAGTCTAGTTTCTGTGCAATATCCTTATCCTCCTTGGTTGCTCTTTTTACTCCCATGTAGTCTAGCAAACCATTAACTCTCTTTTAGGATTCCTGGCCTGAAGTCAAGAGGAGTTTTGCCACTGACTTCAGTGGAGCCAGGATTCCACTCCAAGAATTTATCTTCATTTCTTTGAATTTCTTTTCTTCAGATCTCCCCTGGGCCCTCCTAGTTTCCATCTAGATTTTATTGTGATAGCCCTTTTTCACCATTCCATTTCATTAAGGTCTCTTGTTCCAGAAAAAGCAAGGACTTCTCCCAGACCTGGAATCTTTTAATATGATCACTTCATATTTCAGGTCACTTGTTCAGCCTGCTAAATTAGTTAGACTGTAAGTATGGGAGCTTTTTATCTACATAATACAAATTGGAAAATAAGTTCTCTTGTATGGCAGGAATATTTGGGAATGCCTGTTATCCAGTAGCTTTGTAAGTCATTTTGTAAAGGTTTAGCCTCTAGAAGCACAATATCTGAATATTCTCTGGTATCTATTGAACAGTAATCTATTTCCCTAAAGATATAGAGGATAAAGATAAAATTGTAATTCCTTTCTGTTTTTTCTCTTAGGATTTCTAGTATTAAGCTGCTTTCTTGGTCCCTTTTCCTCCATTTGAGCACCCTTTGTATTGCTTGTGTCATATTTATTTCATTAAAATAATTTTCTACATTTTGGTCACTTCAGCTTAAATGTTCAGTAAATGGCAAGCACTCTCTATCAATATTCACTCTCCCTCCCCAATAGATACATTAGCACACATACTAGCTTTTTCCATCTGCAGTCATGCTAGAATTTCAAATCTAGTTAGTTGCTCTAGGGTCTGGGCTTTAACCTAATCCTTCCATTTGCCAAATCTAGATGCAAAATTACCTTGTAGCAAAGTGGTGGCACTCTTCTGTTTACCCACAGTGACATTAGGTATTAGAACACTGCATAAGGCCTCTGAAATTTTGCTGATTTTCTGTGGTATATTCTGCTTATTCATTCCTCCTGGGATATAAGGGAGGTAGGAGTGGCTCTCTGGAGACAGAATAACTAGAGATGTCCTGAAGTGAAACCCAGGAGCCAGGCAAGCTCAAGGAGGGAGACTGCTTGAATTTTACATTGTGTTATTGTTTTTGAATTTCCAATAAAGCTAAATTCCAGGAATGGTGAAAATTTGGATACTAACTCAGGGTCTGGATGTTCTGTGGATAATAGAAAGGGACTTAAACCATTCATATATATTTTTATGGCGGTTAGCTATTGAGAAGTCTTATGTAAATGACTAGTCATTGTAGATTGATAATGGTGGGCTTTGTAATTCTTTCCAGAGGGGTCTATTTGACTTTGTTTTTTGTCACAACTAATTTTAAAGATAGTGACAATTAGAAACTTCCAGAGAAGTTTTGCAGTTTTCAAGATTGGAGGTACAAAATTTGGAAGATACTGTGAAAGCTGGTGAATTATGAATATCAGAATGATCTTTTGGGCCTTGGTGGATATTAAAAATTAACCAAATGGCTGGTAGAGACTTTATTTTCTATGTAATAAGGAGAACAAGTCTCTAATCCTGTTGTTGTGGGCAGAGATAGTCATCAAAATATATAAACTCATCCCTCACCCACTGTTCTCCTGCTTGACAAACCACAAATAATAGATAAAAGAAAAGGAATACTTGTGGCACCTTAGAGACTAACAAGCTGAAGGTGAGCTGTAGCTCACAAAAGCTTATGCTCAAATAAATTTGTTAGTCTCTAAGGTGCCACAAGTATTCTTTTTCTTTTTGCAAATACAGACTAACACGGCTGCTACTCTGAAACAATAGATAGAGATCCTAACTCAATTATCTGCTACTGGCAGCCAGTATCTTCTCCTACCTTTTCTCTTCAGCCTGCTTCCACCCCTCTAATGTGGTACTAAAGGGGACAGGCATCATTGGAATCATCATTACATGTGCACTCCCCTCAGATATCTGCTCTTCGCTTCAGGGGCTGTGCCAGCAGGAGAAACTATTACACCTCTGCCTCAATCCCTGCACCAGTGCCATTCCCTACTCCTCCCTTGTATAACTGAATGTGTGTGTGTGTGTGTGTGTGTGTGTGTGTGTGTGTGTGTGTGTGTGCGCGCGCACGCGCCCAAGAGACTTCAGGGAATTCCTCCAAACCATGCTTGGGGGAAGGAGAGATTGCACTTGCTCATTTCATCTCAGCACAATGGGAATTCTTCAGAAAAAGCAGTATGGGAAGCTCACTGAGAAAAGCCTCCATTAAGGACCCATGCTTCTCTGATGGTGGCATCTTCAACCTTTATCCTACAGGAGCATGTGATGATGTAATTCAGCTCCTTGCACAGTTGAGGCAGGTAGTGAGTGGTAAAATCTTCACACATACTTCACCCCACTCTGAGGGCGGGGTAGCTAGTGGCTACAGAATCTTCATCCCTTTCCTGCCTGAGGCAGGTAACAAAATTTTTACATGGCAGCATTTTCCTTAGCAATAACGGTACTGTGATCTGTCTATGGGTGGGGGGAGAAGAACAGGGGAGGGGATTTATGCTGTTCAAGCAAAAGAGATTTGTGGATTCTGTGAGCTTACCAAATGCCATTACAAAACTGTTAATTTTTTGCTCACCTAATATTTAGCGTGCTTCCTTCCCTTCCCCAACATCTGGACAAACACCACAATGACCACATACACATAACCATTCTGTCCCTCGTAATAAGAAAAATTAATAAATTGCTATACTTGTTCCTACAAAATTGATAAACCATCCAGGGACAATGTACAGTATTTAGCAGGCATGGATGCATAGGAGACCCAGGCTTTGTCTCCATAGGCTCACTGAGACATGCATACTTCTTACATTCTAGACCTGAACCAGTTGGATAGAAAGATTATTATAAAATATATAGAGTCGCTTTGTGGACCTGGAGCAGATCCTAGCAAGTTGAAGGCCTAAGAAATCCATGTAGTTTTAAAGAAATGCTGGTGCAGGTCTAGCATGAAAGAGACAGAAATATGCTAATAACACATCTCTAGTCTAGGTTGTATACTTGGTGGAAAATAAACAACTCCCTAGAAAAATCTAATGAGATTCTCAGACACAAAAAACTTAGTTAAACCGAAGGAAAGGCTGTACTACTGTATGTGTCAATAGGTTAAAAGGATAACATCTTTTAAAGTATTTGAGGTAAACAAACAAATTATTGGAAAGTCAAGACATTTTTGGTTAAGGTAAAAATGAAAATAGTCAACAAACAACAAAGTGTGAAAATGCAAAGTTAAGGAACTCTGTGCTGTCTTGTCAATTGAGGGTAAATTGGAGGATAGTCCCAAATCTTCAAGATAGTAAATATGCAGTGGTGGGTATTACAATGCAGAAATACATGTATTATGATACAGTTTATTGGAAGTATGTGGCTCATATGATTGTTGTAGAAGATGTAAGGTACAGGCATAAGGCTGTTTCATAATTTTGGGTCACACTGTCTCCTAATTTTGGATGGGGGTAGGGTTAAGGTTGTTTAGGGGTACTTAATTCTGCATATCTTCTAACTTGTTTCTGCTATATTACTTTAACAGAAAATATCCTCTTAAAACTTTGGCTTTATTTCAAAAAAATTCCCTATTAAACTATGCATATCTACAACTTGGCCTCTAGTTTAATCCAGATTTTCATCAGGAGGTGTAATCTTGTGATAGAGAGAGTATATAAGAAGTATATGATAATGGAGACTTTGTGCCTGATTTCAATCTCATTTTCATTTTTTGTTATTGACAGATGAATCCAGTGGCTCTTATGTTATGTTTTTGTATTATTGTATTTAGTTCTCTAATACTATTGTGATTTTGGCTTTGTAGCTCCAGCAACATTAGCAGTTGGCACATATGCTATAATATTTTAGGCATATTATGGCATCATGTCCTCAACCATTTTTATTTGAACTGCATTTGAAATATTTTAATTAGACTACACAAAGCACTAAAGCCAAGGCTACAGAGGGTATGTCAGGCCTTCTGGACCCAGCAGGTTCCAGCTTGAGTACCAGGCCCAGCAGCTTCCTTTGCCTTCCTCCACATGGGGGAAAACAGCATTTGGGAGAAGCGTGTAGTGGCTAGATTCTGGAAATCTCTAGACTGTTTCCCCAAAGCAGCCAGCTAAAACCACAAGGGCATCACAGGGCTTAAATTCAAACTTTGTGTGGTTGTCCTTAAATGTAATCAGCTGTTTTGGATGGCATGACTCTCCACATGGATCATTATTAGTCTCTTTTCTGGTGAGAGGCAAGAAGGTGGGTGAAGTAATGTCTTTTATTGGACCAGCTTTTGTTGGTGAGAGACCAACTTTCAAGTTACGCAGAGCTCTTCCTCAGGTCTTTTCTGGTGAACAGACAGGAGAGAATTTGAGAGAGGTGGCAAGTTCTTGTAAATTTAGCTTGTGCTTAGATTTCCTACATGACAAATATTCCTGTCCTGCCTCCAAGAAGCTGCAAAGATGAATGGAAATTCCTTGAAATGACTCAGGTTTTTCTCTCAGCCCTTATCTGCAGAATCCCACAAAGTTCATATTATTCTTCCTCATTTTATTTGACTGTAGTATGAAGCCACTGGGAGAATTGGTGAGCCAGCAGTACACAAATGATGCCCAATTCTACATCTCATTTATATCAAATGATAAACAGTACCATACCCCAGTTCTCTGAATGCCTTGTTGAAGTCAGCCTTTGGATGAAGAGCAACTGGCTAAATCTGAACCTAAGCAAGACTGAGGTGATGCTGGTAAGAAGAACTGTCTCCTGCTAGAACATCCCCTCCACTATCCAGGTCATCTGCATTCAGATTAAATCTAAACTTTTGGAGTAGTCAGTGCTATCGGATGCCTAACTATCCAAGGTGATAAAAATGGTGACCTCAAAACTTGATTATTGCAACTTATATCTAGGAATAGTAACACACATGTGCGCACACACACACATACACACAAGTCTTTAGCTTGCATGAAATGATGCAGGACATCTGCTTGGCTACACAAGTCCCTGTGGACACATCATCCCAGTGCTCCATTTTCTGCATTGCTGCTGACCATTGAATACAGGGCCAAACTCAAGGTCTTCGTTCTCATATTCTGTGGTCTCCATGCAATTGGCCTACTGGGAGACTGCTTGCCACTCCGTCACGTCCCACAACACTTTCTACAATATTGTTCCACCAGACCAATGAAGCTTTTGGGTGCAGGCGGGAGAATTTTCACAGCAACCAGACCTAAACTATGGAGCTTGTTCCACTGAGAATTATAGAAAGGCTACAGCACTCGCTACTTACAGAATTAAATGCAAAGCAAATGATTTCTTCTGCAAGTTGGGAAGGAAGAAGAAGACAGAAATGGTTGTTGTTAATTCAATTTTTTGATACTTAGGAAGTGCTCAGTTACTACAATGGTTGGGATATATTAATACATAGACAGAGTGTTAGAAAAGGGCTCTGACTTATTCTTTCTTTCAAAGCAAATAATATTTTCTATTTAGAGCCTGGAGTGAGCACTTCAGTTTCCATTAAGATGATCCGCACCTAGTTTACTGTAACTACTTGTTCTTTATTGGCCTGCTTCTCCATGTGCTGTTGTGCTGAATGGAGTATCCCCTTACATTAAAACTGATTTGACTTGAAACCTCTGTAGAAAACTTGCTATCCATAATTCAGAATATTGGATCAAGTATCTTTTCTCTTCGTTAACCACATCTCAACTACATTTAATTAAGAATTCACGTACAAGGTTATAGAATCTGGTTGTTTTCTTGTCAGCAACAGCACACATGTACTAGTGTTTAAAAGTTGACTGGACCATGTGTTCTGATGCCACCGCTTTTCATTATTGTATCAGATATTTGAACAGGTGTTACCAAGGCAGGATCAGTCTAATTCTGGACAAACCTCAAGAGACTGGTTCAGTTCACACACAAATTATAAATTTGTTTGGTCTCTGAACTTTAAGAAGCTACTTCATATGATCCCTTCCCTTCCTAATTGTCACCTAAACCCTTCCTCCCCAATGCCCCCCACACACACCAGCCCCTCAGCTGCCAGTTCTTCCCTCTTCCGTACACCCTCAACAATCTTCAAGCATCCTTTGCAGATGTTGGCTACCAGTACTGGTCTGCTGGGCCCTAATTATTACTGCAGTTAAATATAATGAATCATGGTAATTCTTCAATGTACTGTTCCCCAAGATGTGATAAATATTAGAGAATCTGAGGGTTGAAAGTTGTAGCACCCCATGATCCACAAGAGGAGGTGCACTGATCCAGAAGAGGGGGTGCACTTTCCAGTATATCTGGGAGGCATATAGAGAAGAGAGCTTAAGGTCTCTATAGTGGTTCCATACAGGGAAGTGGGAGACCGAGGGTCACAGAGATGGAGGAAGCTCTGTATTCAGGGAATTATGAGAGGAAGATGGCAGTGTGCTGAGGTAAGCAGGTTACTACTTCAAGCCATTCAAATGACTCTTCTCAACAAAAATGAATCTTCTAAAAAGCTTGGGTTCTGAGAAAAGATTGAGATTCAAGTCAATTTTGCTGTTCTAACAGTGGATTCATCCATTTCTAGGCAGATGACCTGTGGGAATAGCTGATATTTATCTGTTCACTTATTTATATCTTTAAAACAATAATAATAATCTCACTTGAAATAAGTTCTTGGTGAAATAACATGCAGCCAGGTGTAAGAAATCAATAAACTATGAAATGTTATTAGGCCTGGTTTCAGTAACACGGTTATTAATGGTATGATCGGAGTCTTTGATGTGCTGTGGGATCAAAGCCTTCTTCAGAGTTCATATTTCAAAAATCTGGTAACAATTTGTGAGAATACGCTTTCCATTGTGAATTCTTTCACAGCATGTTCCCCTACCACACTAGCTATATATGCTGTGAACAAAATAATATGTTTTCATACCAGATTCAGAATACAAAATACTTTTTAATTTCTGCTTGCTTCATGCAATAAGCATTTATTTTGGATCTGTAATGTTTGCAATGAAAACCCTCAGGATAAATAACTATAGGGCAATCAGTAGCTGATGTTCAAATCTTAGTAAATTGGTAACTTTTGTTTTAGATTTTAATGGTGAGAAAAAATTGTGAATTCAGTTTGTAGGAAAGGTGCTAGATGAATAGCCCTGTGGATTGGTATTGTCTGTTCATTTCCAAAAATGATAAAACACAGGTATGGACATGTATGTTTTGCTGCACCTCCCGATCAGCATGCTTCAGCCTAGACTCTAGAAGACAACTTCTAGGATTGAGAGGGGAGTTAATCTCCATGATTTATGCATTTCTTGATCTTTTCTGCCAGCAAGGGTGTCAATTATGGTAGTGGTTGCTATGATCTGTGCTTTTAACTAGTGAGAAATAAGCAAAGACCACCAAAACATTTCATACAAGCCACAGAACCACGATCTGGTTATAATAGTTTTCATTCACTATTGTTCTGGGCCATTGTATAATTAGCAATTTAAAATGAATATTTCTGTCTCCCATTCCCAATCCCATGAGCCATCCATTACCTCATAATATAGTACATCAGATATTCTTGAAATTGTCCAAGCAACAAAAGAACACATTTAATAGTATCCAAAAGGTAGAAGAAGAGGAAGAATTAAATACATTATGAAGTACATGTGCATTTTTAAAGATCACTTCTGCTTTGTTCATTTCTTTTTAGCTGTGCAGTCTGCATTCCCAACAATGGAGTGCCATAAAGGGGAGCAGGACAATACCCAGAGGCAGCTGAAAGCTTAGGATGGCATTATATCAGTATTAATAGGTTATGTTGATTTTTCTAGTATAAACCTCTATTTGTAAGTGTTTATCACTCTGTTCCACTCTGAAACTTGACATGCAAAATACAAAATTAAAACATTACTATTCGATTCCTGTAACTTAAAAAAAAATACCAAGTCAAAATGATACTTTTTAAAAAGGCACTTAAATCTCTGTGCACGTGATGAACCATAATGCTCAAAGGGAAAATAAAACACTCTTATTCAGTCTAGAAATCTGAGATGTAAGTGTCCCATGTGGCAGAAAGCCCACTTCAAAGGTGATTGTTGTGGCACATGCCACCTGTAATTCTTGCTCCACCAGGCAACATACCAGTAGATGTTAAATAAGATGCAACTGGCTTGGTGGAGCATCATTAGGATTCCCAAGAGTGAATCTCCCAGCAGCATCCTTCTCCCATAGATTCTGTCTTTAGTTTAAAGCTATGCCCTGCCCACCTCGCAGAAGCTCTATGGATGGCTTCAGTGCAAACATGACTAATTCCATTCTTGCACAGTGATGAATTCCCCCAGACAAGTTTCCCTCCTTGATACAGCAGATGAAAGTTGTGCACACAC
The DNA here is from genome assembly GCF_009764565.3 of Dermochelys coriacea. Taxonomy (NCBI): domain Eukaryota; kingdom Metazoa; phylum Chordata; order Testudines; family Dermochelyidae; genus Dermochelys; species Dermochelys coriacea. The sequence continues at coordinate 304,868,950 of NC_050068.2, forward strand.
TTTGCCTTTTTGCCTGCATGTGTACAACAAGTTCATACAGTATATTAATACTTCTGTGGTGTTGTAGTGGGTCAATAATGGGTTTTCAAGACAGACAGTAAAAGCCCTAAATATGTTCTGGTCTATTCATAGCCCACATCATACCTTTTCAAATGTTTTTTCTTCAACATTTTTAAAAATGTAGCAAATGAGACCCCAATGCAGACCCAAATGAAATCAATGGGACTATTCATGTACTAAAAGTTAGTCATGTGCTTAAATACCTTGATGAATTGGGTCCTAAAAGCTGTGTTTACATAGCATTAAAGATGTGATTTAATCCAGAAATCTAAATAAATTAAGAGCTGTGTGATACTAGCTATTGGGTGTCCCCAGTGCCTCTTAAGACTGTGCGAGATGAGTGTGTTCATCACCTCATAGACATGATGAGTGTATTGCAGAATCAAGCCCTAAGAGTCCAGGATAGAACTCAGTTCTTAATTCATCATGTTGGACTTAGGTTTTGCAGGGGTCATCAAATGGTATGTGCTGCTGTTATAGTGGTTCTATATTATTTTATAACAATCATAATTAAAAGGTCCCTATTATGTACTGCCATTACTTCCCATTTTAAGCATCAAAGTCCTGTGTGATAGCTGTTGGTAAATATTGGCTTTATATGTTGTACTTATGCTGTACTACCTACCCCTCCTGTGAGAAACTTTAATAACGGTCTAAGTTGACACAGTTTCCATTTATAAATTATGAATCTTTATAATATTTGGAACAAACTCAACTTTTGTGCCTACAATGCCAACAATAATTTGGTTAATCAAATGTATTTTCTTGTTTAACTTTTTGGGTTTATTTAAATGTATGTACTTCTATTAGTATTTCATTTGTATAGTCTGCCATTAACAGTAATGGAATCTAAAGCTACTCTTCTTTAATTCAAAGGCAAATAGTAAGCATACCATGGTGGCAAATCCAGAATGGACAGTATCAGAATGGTGATTCTTTTAAAATACTGGGTACAATAATTTTGTTTTACCAAGTATTTACAAACAATGTGTCCCTTTTTCATTCAGGTATTTAATGTTTTACTCAGGCATATTCTGTATCTATCTATCTATCTATCTATCTATCTATCTATCTATCTAAATGCTAAAACTATTACTTATAGGATCTTTTTTTCTTTGCTTTGCAAATAGTTGTGCATAATTATGAATTTGCCTCTATGTAGGTTCATAAAAACTATTAATAACAAAAAAAATTAAAAACTTAGAACCACATCATGACATCAGTTTTTAAACACAACTCCCCCTGGAGAATGTAATTTTCTTCTGACAGTATACTATTTATTCAATATTTTAGATTAGTTATGTATTAGAAACTTGTCATTCTTATTAGATCATATATTACTAGTCCAGAAAGCCTGCCGAACAATCAATGGGGTCACTGGACAATCAAGATGCTAAAGGAGAACTGAAGGAAGACAAGGCCATTGTGGAGAAGCTAAATGAATTCTTTGCATTGGTCTTCACTGCAGAGACTGTGAGGGATATTCCCACACCTGAGCCATTATTTTTCGATGACAGACCTGAGGAACTGTCCCAGACTGAGGTGTCAGTAGAGGAAATTTTGTGACAAATTAATAAATTAAACTGTAATAAGTCACGAGGACCAGATGATATTAGAGTGACCAGACAGCAAATGTGAAAAATCGGGACGGGGGTGGGGGTTAATAGGAGCCTATATAAGAAAAAGACCCAAAAATCGGGACTGTCCCTATAAAATCAGGACATCTGGTCACCCTAGATGATATTCACCCAAAAGTTCAGAAGGAACTCAAATATGAAATTGTAGAACTACTAAATGCAG